>NW_027332420.1:2870570-2944922 GCF_000442705.2 Elaeis guineensis
TCATAAGAGAATATGTCCAAAATAATAATATAATTTTTGATTATGTATGTACTGAAAAATAATTGACTGACATCTTTATCAAGATCTTAAGTGAAGATAGATTTTATAAAATTAGGAGAGAACTAAGAATCCTTAATCCATCAGCTTAAGTATCTCTCTAATTCTAAGTTCTTAATGCTAAAAATTCATTAAACCAAATTTGTTGAGCTCAATTCTCATCTCTCTTTTTTTTTAAGAGCTCAAAAGCTCAAAACTATCATTCACATGATCAATATCTGGGTAAACACCCTTCTCTCAAAGTTTCAAATTTTTTTGAAATTTTTTCATCATTCTTTTGAATTTTTTGGTGCCATGAGTCGACCTCAGGGTCAATCCTAGGGTAAACTTGTAATTTTTGACAAAATCCTTCGGACGCTCTCTTTTTATTGGAAAATTTTTGTTGAGCCGACTCTGTCCTTCTTCTTCTTTCTCCCACCGAATGAAAGCTCTCCCTCTCTTCTCTCTCAAACCGTAGGTTTCTCTCAAAATCTCTCTTCCCACCAATCTTCACCCTTCAAACACCCATTAAGGAACCAACTTCCTCTCCTCTTTCTTCCTCGTTTGGGCGGTTCGAGCTTGCCCTAGATTCAACCCTCTTCCCCAAATCGATGATTTACCTCTCCAAAATTCTTGCTTTTTCTTCTAAAATCCTTTCCTCTCTACCTCTCATTTAGTCTCCTAAGCTCCTTGCAAGTCTCTTTTATTCAAATGGCTCCCAAAATGAAGCTACCGCAAAGAAGAAAATCTGTTCGCGGGTTGGAAGAGAGTGTGCGCAGAAAAAAAATGACAGCCGAGCCCTCTCCTGCTATAATCCCAGCTCCAGGTCCTGCTTCAGCTTTTACACGATCTCCAATTAATCCAAGTAAGGTACCTCTCTCTGATCAAAAAGTGAAACTCGGAAAGAATATAGATTTCAAATTTTTTGAAAAAGAAGGGTTCTCTATTGGATCAAAGATTAAAAATCAAGGATGGAGTTTTACTGTTTATTAAAAGAAATACTTATGTTGATTTGGTCAGAGAATTTTACTTAAATTTGAGTTATTGCAATGGAATAGTAAAGTCTATAGTGAAAGGTGTTGATATTATTCTTGATCCATTGCATTTGGGATAAATCCTGTACTTGCCTTGTGAAGGCTATACTAATATGGAGCTCCCAATCAAAGAAGAAGGAATTAATGTTATCCTAGGGAGAACTTTTATGAGAAATTTAAATAGATTAGAAGCCAAGGTACTTTCAGTGGAAATGAGGCTTTTACATCACATGGTGACCAAGCTCTTTATCCCTAGGAGTGGTAGGCATGACCTCTTATCTGGTAGGATATTTGCATCATATACCATGTGATCACCCAGATCTCCTTGAACCTTCCTGCTTTGATGTTTGAAGCCATGAGGGAGATCCTGAACAGGTCTAAGGCTCATTTGCCTTATGGTATGGCACTCACCCTGGTCTTTAGGAGGTTCGGAGTCAGTTTTGAGGGAAGGCAGTAGCCAGATTATCTCATTCTGACACCATCAACCGTCACACACTGCACCGCATGGTTTTTCAAAGACTACGGGGTTGGTCAAAGGGTGTTGAGGAGAGAGCAGAGGAGGAGAGACTATCTTTAACTCCTCGTGATCACAGAGCATCTCTAATATTCAGTTCGTCTGATCACGAGGCTGATCCCTCAGTGTCAGTGAGGAGGCATGCTTCAGTTCCACAGTCAGGAAGTAGGGTACATCCTTCAGAGTTCAGACTTGTAGATGATCAGATTGAGCTGATGTCCAGTATGTTGTCTCCATTTTATCTCAGTAGTTTGCCACCTCAGTCTTTGCTCAGAGGTCGACATCTCAGGATGACTCAGACCAGACTTTGATCCTCATATCTCTACTATTTTTCAGATGCTCACAGCTCAGTCCGTATGACTTGAGGAGCTTGAGGGATGTGTTCTGAGACTGACGGACAGAGTTCTAGATTTGCAGAGGTAAGTATTAGTCTTAGCCCATCCTCAGCCACATGAGGACATCACAGAGGTCTCCAACCTGTCTGCAGAGGTGGCTAGATTTGAGGAGTTTTAGAGAGTGGATTTGACTTTTTGAGGAGAGAAATCAGGGCTCCATGAGACTATCTCTACTCAGATTGGTGCCTTGATGCTGTCCATGATGAAAGCTTTGAAACAATTAGACACCATCAGACTTTCTTTCCTAGCACAGTCCATAGCTTCCAAGCTCCAGGATCTTCTCGCCTTCTACTCGTGCCGGTACTTCTATCCGTGGTCGAGGCAGACGTAGTGAGGATGTGCCCGTGGATTTGATCTACATCTCCTCATCATATCTCTGACTCTTCAGATTCTGATCCCTCTAGCCATGATATCTATTAGATCTAGCATAGTTAGTCTTTTATGTCTAGAATCTATCTTATGGCCTTTGTATTTGTTGGATGATTGACTCTTGGATAGTTATTATCCATGACTTTTATATTTTGAGTTGACTCATATGTATTGGGACACCTATGTATTTAGTCAATTTTGGATATATATATTTATATGCTTTGAATTTAATGAATGTTTATGATTGGGATCAATTGAATTGTCTTAATTATGAGATATAAAAAATAACTCATATTTGTGCTATGAAATATTATGAATAGCAATATCTTCTATATGAAAAAATTGATATGTCCTTTATGATTGCTATAATGAGGGGAGTAGAGAAATAAACAATCAAAGAGGGGAGTAAAAAAATAAAATATGGTATCAAAAAGGAGAGTAGAGAAAATATATCCTTTATGTTATCTTTTTTTTTTCTCTCTTCAAAATCCTTAAGATCTTAATTGATGCTGTCAAAAAGAGAGAGTAGAGAATTAAAAATCGAGATCAAGCAATAAGCAATAGAGAAATAGAATCGAGAGCAATAAGCAAAATTATCAAAGTAAATGTGTCAAAGAACCAAAATTGTCAGTAATTTTAATTTTCAATTTAATCTTCAAAGCAAATGATCTTATAAGCAAATTTAAATTAATCTTCAAACTACTCATGATGTATTTCATTCAAATAACTGGCTATGATATTTAAGTGATGCATCTTCATAAATTTGAAATTCATGTTCAATGCTTTATATATGTTATACTCTATTTTTACTTAAGTATTTTGTCATCATCAAAAAAGGAAAGATTGTTTCTCTTTGAATTGATTTTGATGATTAAAAATATTTGAGGGGTTATTAATGATTTTGGCTTGAAAAAAATTTATTATTTTTCAGGGCAAAATCATAATTTCATCAGTCCTAACTCGAAAGTCTCAAGGCAAGAACAGAAGATTTATGATCTATTGGAGGTAATTTTAATATTTTTGGATGTGTATTTTGAAAAAAAATCATGTTTATAAAATTTAGTCAACCCCATGAGTCGACTCATATCAAAAGGGCTGAATGGCACTTGATTTTTTGGCTGCACATCCAATTGAGTCGACCCCTATGTATGAGTCAACCCTATGAGTCGACCTCTGTTGCTGTGTATGTAAAAATTACAGAACAGTCATTTTCTGTTCTGTCCACAGAAGTCGACCCCATGAGTCACTCATGTGCATGAGTCGACCCTATGAGTCGACCCCTATGACAGAAAAACTCTGCAACGGCTATTTTCAGCTCATTTTGACTACATTTAATGTTCATTTAATGATCTCCAACGACTCTATTTCAGTCAGATTACTCTCCACCATCATTTGAAGTTATAAAAGGCACTTAAAGGAGGGAATAAATAAGGATCTTCAAGCATTTATTTCAGTCTAAGCAAAGAGCCCTCTTGAAGTTAAAGAAGCTTTCATTTCAAGTTCACCAATCCTCAAGAGCTCATTCAAGTCTTCAACTACTTTGAGAAAATAGAAAAGTTTCTTTCTTATTGTGTAAAGTGCATTTAAATTTTATTTGCTTATAGAGGAGCTAAATTTGTATTTTCATGTGATTAACTCATATACTCTGTTTTGTCTTGATCTTTAATTTTGGAAGGTTCAAAACTTGGAAAGATTGATCCGAAACTTGAATCGGATTGTATTGGGTTGGTTTGTAAATGAAAATAAGTGTTCTAACTTGAGATAGCTAGAGTCGGAGGTACCGACTTGTATTTTGTTGAATACAGTTTAGTGGATTTGAATTTCCTAAGTAGGAGCTTGGAGAGTAGATGTAGGTACAAAGTTAGCACCAAACCACTATAAATCTTTTTGTTTGTGTTGTACTTACTTGCTCTCTTTCTAAATTTTCTTATCTACTTGCATTCTTGTATCTAATTTCTACACCTTGCATTAATCACTCTCTACATATATCTGCTCATTGTTATTTAATCCTCATAGTTCTAAATTAACGTTAAAATTTTAAAAAAAATCCAATTCACCCCCCCTCTTGGGTTGCATAGCTGGGCAACAAATGTACCCTTGGTTCATTCATACTAATAATGGCGTATTCTTTTTCATTAACTATCACTTGAAATTGGATACAAAGCCTTGTTAGATTGGATGATTCGATCCATACTTAACAATACAAGAGAATGGCCTTATATAGATGTTTTCCTTTATAGGAACTGTCCCTTTCCTATACCATTGAAGTTATTTACTTCTTAGGTCTCACACTTTTAGCATCAAGCCTACTACATGGCTTGCTTTTTTGCTCAAACTTTTTATGTATTGGTTTCTTTAAAGGTCTCTACCAACCTAATAGAGGTGGCATTTCTTCACACTTCAAATCATACTTTATATTTCTTCCTAAAATATTTGCATGAATAGCCTTTTTATGATCTCTAGCATTATAAAAATTTGTTTGCCTTTTGCTTCCATAATGTAGCTATTGAATGATTCATAGATGTTACTCAAAAGCTTATCACATCTTGATCTGAGATTGAATATGTGTCTGCACCATAAAGAAAATTCTTGTCTAAGAGGACACTTCTATATTTGGATCTAAATATGCTATTACTTTTATCTTCATATAAGCCCTTGTGCAATGCAAGCCCTTGTAGCTGTATGTAGAACATCCTTCAAGTTCTCTCTGCTATAACTTTCTGAAATTAGCATGCAAATATCTCACACAAAATCTATGATCAATATTGGGCATGATCAAGATAAAAGTCTCCACTAATCCCTAGAATAAGATTGCACATCAAACCAACAAAGGTTAGCACAATATGATTTGTACAAGGTATTATGATTAGAGAGGTTAATGTGCTGAAATTAAAAGAAGATATTAATTGATTAAGCCTCAACTTATGCCTGTCTAATATAAAGGTCCATCCTTTTTCTTCCACTATTCCTATATCTTTCAAGAGGTTAATAATAAACTAAATCCAACTTTTTTTCGTTTTCAGCCTCAACCATTGCCTATGCTATGTGAAAGATACAATGATTTTCTTCCTTCCCAATAGTTGCTAGTAGCTGTCTCCAATGGCTCCCATCAAGTGGCATCCATTTTAATCAATTATGGATTTGCATCCATTTAACAATACTTTGCCATGCTTCAAGGTAAACATGTATTATTTGAAAGAGTGACTACTATCCATCACTAGGAAAGTTTCCATGAGCATTGTTCTACCTTGGATTTGTCATCTTAATGATATCACTATATCTCATATATAGCTTCCTATGCTATTTTTTATGGAAACCATGAATAGCTAGCAATGCCTTTCTCTTTCCCTATAGGCTTGAGCCATAGATATTTGAACCTTTACATCCATTTTTACCTTTGCCGTAAATTCTTTAACACACCAATTTGTGATATACTTAGTGTCTTTGATGTTGATATGAGATTATCATTTCAAGTTAACATTATGGTTCTTAAAATATCTACTACATCCATCCCTAGGAAAAGTTAAAAGAATGATTGTACGTCCGATCGATCAGACCAGGGTGCAGTAGAATTTTAAAAATTTTTGATCCGATGTGCGATCCGATCGAGTTTCGATCTCGATCGTGGCTAGATTGACCATGCATCTAGATTAAGAGAAAAATAAAAATTTAAATAATTTAAATCAGAATATAAGATGATCACATCACCTTGCATAGATAGAAGAACACCACAGTCTGATGATCGTGGAGTTTTGAGGTTCACTGTTGAGCCACATACGTATCCAATCTCTACAGATATCCACTAGAGCTCGGACTATGATGCTCTCTCCATCTTGATCTATCTACTCCTAGATGGATTTACAAGCTCCTAGATCAGCTTTGAATCGATTTCTGGTAGGATTTCGATCAGTGCTTGATCCAACCTTCTTATTTCATGGTGTAGTTCGGATGGAACTCAATACCTTAAGACCACCAGATGGCCACCTAACACCTTTGGATGTGGGAGAGGATGTGAGATCAGAGAGAAGAAGGGAGATAGCATGGAGAAGAGGAGAGAAGGTGTGGAGATTTTCTTATGATCAGCACTAGTGTCAAATGGTTTGACTGGGCACCTTTCTATAGACATTTGATCAAATTAAATGCCTTAAAGCAGAAGGACTTTGCTTGCTACCGCTCATCCTGATTTTTTCCTCATTTTGTTGCACAAAATAATCGAGGAATTTAGATGGGGTAAGTGCCATGGATAAGATTGTTGTCACCCAAACCAATCCTTCCACATTTCAAATTCAAACACTTCAAATTTGAATCTGAATTCAAATCTGAATTTGAATTCAGATATAACCATCTTATTCTTATCCTTATCAGCAAGAGGATGGGTTTTATCTCTTCTCTCTCCCTCCCTTATCTTCAAGTGGTGCATGCCCCTAGATCTTATCCATATGGGGTGTCCCACCCTTTCTGCAAAGAAAATTCACAATGAAAAATATGGGGCACCAACTATTGGTGCCTCCTCCATCATTTAATTATTACATGGAAGACTTGCTTTAGGGACTCCAACTCTTGGTGTCTAAAATGAGCTTGCTTAGATTTGGTCAAGTCCTATCCAATAGAAAATCCAAATCAAGTAGGAGAGAATGGGTTTAACCATGTGCTAGCATGATTTCTTTAAATCCAAAATTAGGATTTAATTAATCCTAACTCAATCAGACTACACTTAGCTCAATTGTGCAATCATAGATCAAAATTCTTGTTCGTATGACCTCATAAGTTTAATTCTGTCTGGTAGTGAGATATATTGTGATCTCTATCAGTAACATCATCAAAACTCTTTTCGACGGATCAAAACTCTTTCTAATTCAATCAATTAAATTATTGATCATCGATATAATTCTAATTGATCCCACAATCCATCAAGATACCTACTAGTATGTGATGATAATCTAGTAGAACTGAATGATGAACCACTAATTGCAGTTATCATGTGATTTGATTCCTCTATCGTGAGTTTCGATAAGATATAGATTAAGGATAATTTGTCAAATCTGATTCTTGTCATATGTTAGAATCAATCGACTCAAGTTCGATGTGAAATCTAATAGAAACACCTGTCTATTTTTTTTATTGTCATGGCTATGAATTTTAAGATTCAGCCTCATGATCTACATAGGATTACTCCTCATCTACCGAGATCGATAGATCCCATTTTGATACACATCCTATTCTTGCAGTGAGTCTATTGCAGCTAATTATACCTCAAGGCTCCATATGGCTAAGAGATTGAGTTATAGTGTAATCAAACTATAGCAACCTTACTATGAACAGTCGAGGTACCGTAGGTTAAAAAATTATTCACACTATCGTAGTATCAAGTTAGTCACTACGAGTAGATAGACATCTTAGTAACTACTCGTGCTTGGTCACGTTCAGTATCCTTATTTCTAACAAGCACTTGCACTCTTTTTCTGGTGTCTTCATACTATAGTTCAAAATTCATCTATCCTGAGAAAGAGATTGTGGACCAATCTCTTTAGATCAAATATCATCCTCATGATGATCCTATGATCGAGAGTAATTTATGAATTAATTATAATAATCTATGTCTCAAATTCTCAACTCTTGAGAATATATGTCATTATTTTCATAAACTCAAAAAATAATTCATAGATATTTAAAACACAAATATGAATAAAAATAAATCCAACTTTATTAATTTATAAGTCAATATTATAAAATATATCTTAAGAAAATTTTAAAAGTGTCGGTCAATCTGGCTTCTAGGGCATACATCTAACAACCTTTCACTTGATCTAAAGTCGATTGGCTACAAATTTAAGTCCCATCTTCTCAAAGTGGGCTTCAGTCTTTTGCTAGCTCAATTACTTCATCAATGGATTAGCTATGTTGTTTGTAGTGTCGACTCTCTTTACCTTAACGTATCCCTTCTTGAGGTAATCATGGATAAAATAGAATCATCACTCGATGTACTTGGATTTTTAATGAGACCTCCACTCTTTAGCTAGAGCTATGGTGCCATTGTTATCGTAGAAGAGTGGGATGACATCTGATGGTATCATACCTAGCCCCACAATGAACTTTTTGAACCAGAACACCTCCTTAGCAGCTTCCAATATGGTGATATAGTCTACTTCTATGGTGGAGTCTGTAATAACAGGATGCTTAAAACTCTTCTAGCTTATAGCACCACCATTGCACAAGAAAATACTATCTGATGTCAACTTTCGATCATCAACATCAGACATAAAGTCTGAGTCAGTATAACTTTGTACCCTCAGTTCTTCATTACTAAAGATCAAAAATATATTCTTAGTCCTTTTCAAGTACTTAAAGATATATTTCACAGAAGTCCAATATTCTTCTCCTAGATTTGATAGATATCTGTTGGTGCAAAAATCCGCTTGCGCCGGAGAAGCTAGAGTCGAGGGAGTCGCGGTCGCCGTCGGGACCTGCAAAAGAAGTCTAAACCAGAGGTGGGGTTGCTCTGGCAAGATCCTCTGACGCTCAAGTCAGTTCTCTGCCTCAACAAGAATGGAGTGCTCGAACGGAAATTTTAGCAGAGTTTTTGGGATAGAAAAGAGAGCTTAGAGAATAATGTATCTGGGGTCCCCCTTTTATAGGCGGAGGGGGCAACAGGCTGATAGCGATGTCTGTAACCGTCTGGCAGTGGGCTGCCCAGGATCAGGAGGAGTTTGTTGTGAAGAGTAGTGGAGTGGGATCGTGGCCACCGTCGGGACATGCCACATGGAGTCTGTTGTGGGTAGTGGAACGACGTCCGTTGTCGCGACTTGCCAGGGGGTGGAGGAATCACGCGGTATCCGTCGTAGGGAGTGGAGCAGAATCGTGGTCATTATGACGATCTGTCAGGGAGTGATGGAGCCGTACGAAATCCATCGCAGGAAGTGGAGCAGTGCCGTGGCCGTTACTGCGGCTTGCCAGGGAGTGATGGAGCCACGCGGAATCCATCGCAGGAAGTGGAGCAGTGCCGTGGCAGTTGCTGCGGCCTGCCAGGGGGTCCAGACTTGTCGGCTGAAGTTCGGCTGGAGTGTCTGGTGGAGAGAGGTGGCTAGCTATCCTTCTGAGAGGAGCACGAAGTCCGGCTCTCGTAGGAGTCCGGATGAAGTTTACCTGCAGCCAGAGTTGGAG
This sequence comes from Elaeis guineensis, assembly GCF_000442705.2. Taxonomy (NCBI): domain Eukaryota; kingdom Viridiplantae; phylum Streptophyta; class Magnoliopsida; order Arecales; family Arecaceae; genus Elaeis; species Elaeis guineensis. The sequence continues at coordinate 2,880,080 of NW_027332420.1, forward strand.
ACGAAGTCCGGCTCCTATAGGAGTCTGGGCGGAGTTCACCTGCAGTCGGTGTTGGGGACGAAGTCCGGCTCCCGTAGGAGTCCGGACGAAGCTTACCAGCAGCTGAAGTTGCGGACGAAGTCCAGCTCCCGTAGGAGTCCGGACGAAGTTTACCTGCAGTCGGAGTTGGGGACGAAGTCCGGCTCCCGTAGGAGTCCGGGCGGAGTTCATCTGCAGTCGGAGTTGGGGACGAAGTCTGGCTCCCGTAGGAGTTCGGACAAAGTCTTCCTGCAATTAAAGTCAGGGGCGGAGTCTGGCTCCCGTAGGAGTCCGGATGAAGCTTACCAGCAGTTGAAGTCGCGGATGAAGTCCGGCTCCCGTAGGAGTCCGGACAAAGTTTGCCTGCAGCCGGAGTCGGGGATGAAGTCCGGGCGGAGTTCACCTGCAGTTGAAGTCGCGGATGAAGTTCGGCTCCCGTAGGAGTCCGGACGAAGTTTACCTGCAGCCGGAGTCGGGGATGAAGTCCGGCTCCCGTAGGAGTCCGGGCAGAGTTCACCTACAGTCGGAGTTGGGGATGAAGTCCGGCTCCCGTAGGAGTCTGGACAAAGTCTTCCTGCAATTAAAGTCAGGGGCGAAGTCCGGCTCCCGTAGGAGTCCGGACGAAGCTTACCAGTAGTTGAAGTCACGGATGAAGTCTTCCTGCAATTAAAGTCAGGGGTGAAGTCCGGCTCCCGTAGAAGTCCGGACGAAGCTTACCAGCAGTTGAAGTCGCGGATGAAGTCCAGCTCCCGTAGGAGTCTGGACGAAGTTTACCTGCAGCCGGAGTTGGGGACGAAGTCCGGCTCTCGTAGGAGCCCGAACAAAGTCTTCCTGCAATTAAAGTTAGGGGTGAAGTCCGGCTCCCGTAGGAGTCCGAGCGAAGTCTGCCTGCAGCTGGAGTCGGGGACGAGGCCCGGCTCTCGTAGGAGTTCGGGCGGAGTCTGCCTGCAGCCAGAGTCGCGGGCGGAGTCCGGCTCCCATAGGAGTCCGGGCGAAGTTCACCTGCAGTCAGAGTTGGGGACGAGGCCCGGCTCCCGTAGGAGTCCGGGCGGAGTCTGCCTGCAGCTGGAGTCGCGGGCGGAGTTCGGCTCCCATAGGAGTCCGGGCAGAGTTCACCTGCAGTCGGAGTTGGGGACGAGGCCCGGCTCCCGTAGGAGTCCGGGCGGAGTCTGCCTGCAGCTGGAGTCACGGGCGGAGTTCGGCTCCCGTAGGAGTCCGGGCAGAGTCTTCCCGCAGCTGGAGTTGGAGACGAGATCTGGCTCCCGTAGGAGTCCGGGCGGTGCAATGGGAGTTCGCCATCAGCAACCGAAAGCCGGAGGAGTCTTGCGAGGGTCAATCCTGTTAAGAACTTCGGCTGAGGGTATTTTATACCCAACACCAGTCCCCCTACTTTCGAGTTTGAATTTCGAATGAAGGAAGTACAGAGAGGTTTTCACAGCCGAAGTTGTCCCCTTGAATCCTGTGGACGATCGCCCCAAGATATTTTGGCATTAAATGCGCGCATGCTGGAGTCTTTTCGAATCGGGGCGATACGAAGGGACCTTTCGAAATTCCCGCTAGTGCGTTGGCCCAGGTACGGCGCAGTAATGGCTTTGTCAGCTGTCAACCGCTTTTAGTCGCCTGCCGTGGTGAGTGGGACATGTGTCGAGCGCGGGTCGGTCCGGGGGGATTCGCGATCATTATGGCGTCGGATCTCAGGGTCTATTTAAACCCGTCCTTCCACCTTTAGGGGCCCTATTCCGCCTGATAGTTCTACCGGTGTCCGTCTTTTCTTCGAGAGCCCTGATTCTCCTTGGCGTCTTCCTTGGCCCTAGGCGTCCTTCGAGTCATCCCTGTCCTCGCCCCTCTGTGTCCTTCAGAGCGATCTAGGTTAGTCCCAGAACCTTTGTCTTTCTTCTTGCCATTTAGGGGCCTTTTCTCCTCCATTTTTCTTCCGTCACATTCTTCTGGTTTGGTCTCCTGCGACCCCTCATCCCCTGTCCCGTCTGATTTCTTCGGGATCTTTAGGGCCATCGTTTGAAATGTCTTCCGGCACTTCCGCCTCTAGCGGTTCTGGGAGTTCTTCTGCCTCGGCCCCCAGGACCCCCACTCTGTAGATGAACCCACATCTGGGGTTAGACTTCACCCGATTTTTACACCGGGTGCCATTCCCTGTTCCCTGACTCTGGATGAACTCCTACTGATAAGGGTTCAGTATGGAGTTCCTCCGGAGTATGATCTGGAGCTTCCTGGTCCCGTCGATCGGGCTAGCCCCCGTCCTCCTGGCCGCTTCTGCTTGTATCAAGAGGCCTTCCGTGCCGGACTCCAGCTTCCGCTTCCGCCTTTTGTCGTCGCCCTTTTTCGCTTCTTAGATATCTCTTTAGCTTTAGTTGCTCCGAATTCCTTTAGGTTTTTGATAGGATTTCTCTCCCTTTGCCACGTAGTCGAAGTTTAGCCATCCCTTTCTTTGTTTAGGCATTTTTACACCTTCAAATGTCACCCTTCGATGAAGGACTGGTGGTATTTCTCTCCTCAGTTTGGTAAGAAGGGGTTACTGAAAGGTGCTCCCTCTTCAATCCACAACTGGAAGGGAAAGTACCTCTTCGTCCACTGCCCGACCTTGAGGCTTGGACTGCCCCCTTGGGGCTCTCTGAGGGACTCTGTCCGCTGGGCTCCCAGCCTAGGGGAGGACGACCTCCAGGCCGCCCGAAAGCTCCTTGCCTATTCTGCTCCTTCCCTTCCCAACCTTCTGAAGGAGTAATTTTTGTTCAACATCGGCTTGAGCCCCCAGGATCCTGCGAGTATTCCATCTTTTCTTTTCTCTTCTTTTCTTCCGTCCTTCTTCTTTTTTTCTTTCTCTTTTTTTTTCTCTTTTTTCTTTTCTCTTTTTTTTTCTTTTTTATTTTCTCTCTTTTTTTTTCTTTTTTTTTCTTTTTGTGTGGTACTTCTTCTTTTTTCACCCCATCACTGATTTTTGATTTGATTGATTTTTTTTTTCAGGAATGGACGCCGAGGCAGCACGGATGCTCGCCCGGGGCCTCAAGGCCCACAAAAGAAAAGGCACTGTGGCCTCCGGATCAGCAAAGAAGGCCGGGGTGGAGGAGACGAGCTCGACCGCGTCCGTCCAGGTGGCCCCTGCGGTCGACGTTCCTTCGGATGCCGAACCACCGGCCCCTCGGGCCTCTTCAAGGAGCTCTCCCGCTGAGGTTCCCGCCTCAGGGGACCGCGTCGAGGTGGTGCCCGGGGCCGAGAGGGGGAGGAGAAGGAAGTCGGTGGCTCGCAGGGTAAGTAGCTGCCGAACTGCCGTTGAAGAGTCCCTTGGTTCCGAGGGAGAGCCGGGGGAGAATCCCTTTAATGACAGGGATCTAATAAAGCGGTTGATTGACGGCTGCATCCTGCCCGAGATCGTCGAGAGGATTGATCGTGCCGATTTCAAACAGCGGGTTTGGGACTCCCTGGGGTCCTTTCTCGAGGTAAACTGATTCATCCTCCCCCTTCCCTTCGTTTAATTAGCTTCTTGTTCCTTCGTTCTGACCTCCTAATCGACCTTGCAGATCGGACACCAGCTCTTTGCCAATATTGAGGCGACGAACCGGGCAAGGAGGGATGCCATGCAGGCGGAGGAGAGTCGTCAGGCCAGAATCGCTCGTCGCGAGGAGAAGGCAGCCGAGGTAGTCGCCCTCCAAGAGGCCTTGGAGAGAGAAAAGCAGGCCCGAAAGGAAGAGAAGCAGACCTCGGAGGAGATGGTGAGGATGGCGGAGGCCGAGGTCGCCAACTTGGCGGAGCAGATTTCGGTCCTGGTCTCGGAGGCCAGGGCTCTTGCAGTGGAGGAGTTCAAGGCCTCTGCAGAGATGAGGGACCTGAACGTCAGGTTCGGCCAAGAAGCATTCATCAAGGGATTCGAGCTCTGCCAGGAGAAGGTGGCCAGAAAATTTTTCGAGCTCGATCTCAGCTTCTTGGGCGAGGAATCTGAAGATGAGGTCGGTCCCTCTCCTGCTGCTACCGCTGCCGCAGCCCCCCTCCCAGGGACACCGAGCTCCCCAACTCCTGCTTCTGAGGTCTGAGACCTCCGACCTTGTATCTTTCTTTTACTGCAATTTTTCTTTTTCTTTTTGTCTTTAAGAAACATTCAATCAATAAAGTTGAATTTCTCATCGTGGATGGCTTCTCTTCTCCTCCTTCCTCCTCCTTTTTTGTTTTTCTTTCTGTAATGAGACGCGTCTTGATGCTTTTGTCTCCCGATGGCAGTGTCTTGTCGAAGCACTTCCCCTATCACAGGGGATTCCACTGAAGTCCACAATCCAGCGGCTGAAGAAGAAAGTCCTTCATTTGATAAAAAGGTCAAAGAAGATGGAAGGCGAGCTTCACAGGTTGAGGGAGAGTCACTCTGAAGCCACCACTAAGGCCACCCGCTTTCGGAACCTCCATGTGAAGGGGATCATGGAGTACAGTCGGAGAAAGGCAAACTTCGAGAAGGAGCTCGAGGAACACAAGAAGCGTGCCAGCGACCAATCTTGGGCTCAGGCTACCAAGATTAATTCTCTCAGAGTGGAGCTGTCGGCTGCCCAGGAGAGGATTGGCCAGCTGGAAGGGAGTTCATCTCGGCTTTTGACTCGGGCCGACAGCGATCGGGAGTGGTCGAAGAAGGTCTCCGACCTTCAGCAGCAGCTCCAGGATGCCGAGGTGAGCTATGATGCGTACCGAGCTGGCTGGCGCAAGCAGGTAGACGAGTACAAGGGGAGGCTCAGGATGGCCACCGACGAGGTTGCCCGCCTTCGAAGATAGCTAGCTGAGGGGGCTCAATCTGCTTCCGCTCGGGATTTCGACGAACTCCAATCCCTGAGGAGGACCGCAGAAGAACTATCCGTCGCTCTTGGGGAGGGGAAGGCCGAGCTACAGTAGTTGAAGATCCAGCTGGTGTATGAGCAGCGGGCAGTCAAGGACGCGGAGGCAGAATCCGAGATCCTGAGAAAGAGGCATCGAGAGGCGGAGAATGAAAGCCAGCGACTTCGTCGGATGTTGCAGGACATGCTGCTGAAAAAGAGAGAGCTAGAAGAAGAAGTTGAAAATCTGAGGCAGTCCTTGATAAGGAGTGAAGCAGATAATTCGAGGTCGGAAGGAGCAGAGCTTCCCTAGGGCTCTTTTTGGCCTTCCGTCTTTTCATGTATATATTTTCTTTTTTGTTGTTTTGTTCTGTTCTTGTGGTTTTGCTTTTCTTCCTTTAGCCTTCTGAGTTTCGTAGTGTATATTTCGTGAATGAAATGGAAAGAAAATTTTGTGTTACCTCGCCCACGTATTGTATTAAATTGTCGTCTGCCAAACTTCTTTCGCTTTTTGACTTGTTCGACGTCGACGTCGTTTGGAGGTGCCCAGTCGTCGCCACGCTGATTTGCTTTTTCTGTCGTCCATGGCCGTAGGCTCGAGCTCGGTGGTCCAAACTTCGCATTACCTCAAAGGGGTCATTATTTTCTTGACTCATGTCGAGAGCCTTCTTAGACGTCGGGGATGTTTGGCAGGAACTTTCTGTCTTTGTTGAGACGAGGTTCCCTAGGTCCTTGGTGTGGTTCATTTTTCATCTATTGCCGATGTAATTCGTCACTTTTCTTTTTAATTTTTCTCCTCTTTTCTGAGTGAGGGTCCTCCCCTTGCCTTTGTTGGGGTCACGTAGAAGTGTAGAGGTGCCATTGAGGGGACTTTTCTCTTTATCCAATGTTGTTGGGCGATGGGATTTTTGTCATCGTCAGGATGAGGTTCTCCTTCTATTCTTGACGTAGTCGATCTCAGCTCAGGTTAGGATGAGGTTCTCCTCCTATTTCCAACGTGGCTGTGGGGGCGCATAAGGACCGTTGTAAGGGCCTCTCCCCCCATCCGATCTAAAAGAACTGGGCCTTTGACTTTGCTCATGTCAGGATGAGGTTCTCCTCCTATTCCCAACATGACTGTGGGGGCATATTAGGATATTGTAGGGCCTCTCCCCCCATCCGATCTAAAAGAACCGGGCCTTTGACTTTGCTCATGTCAGGACGAGGTTCTCCTCCTGTTTCCAACATGGCTGTGGGGGCACATTAGGACGTTGTAGGGCCTCTCCCCCCATCCGATCTAAAAGAATCGGACCTTTGACTTTGCTCATGTTAGGATGAGATTCTCCTCCTGTTTTTAACATGGCCATGGAGGCACCTAAGGGCCGTTATATGGGCCTCTCCCTCAATCCGATCTTAAAATAAGCGAACTTTCATTTTGCTCATGTTAGGACGAGGTTCTCCTCCTGTTCCTAACATGGCCATGGGGATGCCTAAGGGCCGTTATATGGGCCTCTCCCCCAATCCGATCTTAAAATAATCAGACTTTCATTTGCTCATGTTAGGACGAGGTTCTCCTCCTGTTCCTAACATAGCCATGGGGGCACCTAAGGGCCGTTATATGGGCCTCTCTCCTAATCCGATCTTAAAATAATCGGACTTTCATTTAGCTCATGTTAGAACGAGGTTCTCCTCCTGTTCCTAATGTGAGCTTGTTTTGATTGTTTGAAGGGGTTATCCCCAGCCGTAACAAGTCCATGCAAAAAGGAAAAGACATGCAAAGTTGAAAGGAATTTTGATTCAAAGCAAAGTCGTTAGTAATACAATTACAGGTTTTTTAAGTCCCATGGTCGTGGAAGGTCTGCTCCTCCTTGAGGTCCTCCAGTGACGGAGTTGATGATCCCGATTGGAGGCTGATCTCCGGGCTGCTCTTCCCTTCTCGGTGGTTCAGGTGGCGGCAGGGCCCTTGGCCGATCTTCTCTACCCTCATGCCGGCACCGAATGAACCTATCGAGTCGACCTCATCGGATGAGCTCCTCGATCTCATCTCGGAGCTGGATGCATTCCTCCATGTCGTGGCCGTGGTCGCGATGGTAGAGGCAAAACTTGTTAGGATTGCGCTTTCCGGGGTGTGTGCACATCCTCTCTGGCCTAGGGAGCTGCTCTCTGACCTCCATCAGTACCTGAACTTTCGATGCGTTAAGGGGGGCATAGTTGCGGAACCTTCCTGGGGGAGAGCTCCGCCGAGCTCGGCATTCCGAGCTTCCCTGCCTGCACGCTCGTGGAGGAGTCTGGGCACGCTTGTGCCCGGGAGGAGTTCGAGAACGGGGCCGAGCTTCTCTCGCCCCTTTTTCGACTGCGGGCTTACTCGAGTCTCCTGCCTGCCGCTCTCTCGTGGTCTCCTCATCCTTCATCTTGAAGGCTTCTTCCGCTCGGGCATACCCTTCGGCCCGAGCCAACAGGTCAGCAAAATTCCTGGGGTACTTCTTCTCCAGGGAGAACAAAAGGTCGTTCTTCTGAAGGCCGCCTTTTAAAGCAGCCATTGCTACCGACTGGTCCAAGTTCTGGACCTCCAATACGGCGACATTGAAGTGGTTGATGTAGGCCCGAATGGACTCCCCTTCCCTCTGCTTGATGTTGATGAGGGACTCCGAGCCCTTCCGGGGACGCCGGCTGCTAATGAAATGAGCCACAAACTGGTGGCTCATCTGATCAAAGGATAAGATGGTACCCGACTTCAGTGTCGAGTACCAGTTTCTCGCCGCTTCCTTCAAGGTGGATGGGAAGGCTCGGCATAGAATGGCGTCGGGCGCGTCATGAAGCAGCATCATTGTCCGGAAGGCCTCCAGATGGTCAACCGGGTCCGAAGTCCCGTCGTAGCTTTCAAATTGAGGGAGCATGAAGTTCGGCGGGATTGGCTCCTACATGATCATTTGAGAAAAGGGGGGGTCAGTACAAATGTCCTCACCATAAGCGAGAGGAGCATGGCGGAGTTCTTCGATCCGTCGGTTCATCTCCTGAAGTCTCCGATCCAGGAAATCCTCTCGACTACGGGTCTCGAGGGTCTTTTGGCAAGATGGAGGTAGAGATCTTTCGGGGGTGGAGTCGTGGTCCGATTGGGGGCTTTCCACCCTTGGATTCATCTTTCCGGGAAAGACTGGGCGGCTGGCCCAAGTGGCCCATCCCACCGTCGGATTTTGGAGTTCTGACGACGCTCTTTCCGATCGCACTGATGCCTGCGGCTGCTGCTGTTGCATGGCCTGCACAGTTTCAGTGAGGCCTCTAACCTGCTGCACCAGTAGGTCGAACTGTTCCATGCCAACTGCCGCTGTCGGAGGAGGGGGTAGAGGCTGGGAGACTGGAGGTGAGGTTGGAGCCTGAGATCTGGCCGCGGAGGCCGTGGATCACCGGGTGGATGCCCTGCGGGGAGGCATCGGGCGAAGACCTAGTGGGGGAAGGAGGAGTGGATGTTGGAGAAGATGATCAGAGACGGTCCCATTGAGCACTCCTTTAAGGACAAGGGTACTGCGAAGACACAGCTCCTTCCTCTAGCACCAATCCTGTTGGTGTAAAAATCCACCTGCACCGGAGAAGCTGGAGTCGAGGGAGTCACGGTCGCCGTCGGGACCTGCAAAAGAAGTCTAAACCGGAGGTGGGGTTGCTCCGGCAAGACCCTCCGACGCTCAAGTCAGTTCTCTGCCTCAATAAGAATGGAGTGCTCGAACGAAAATTTTAGCAGAGTTTTTGGGATAGAAAAGAGAGCTTAGAGAATAACGTAACTGGGGTCCCCCTTTTATAGGCGGAGGGGGCAACAGGCTGATAGCGATGTCTGTAACTGTCTGGCAGTGGGCTGCCCAGGATTAGGAGGAGTTTGTTGCGAAGAGTAGTGGAGTGGAATCGTGGCCACCATCGGGACATGCCACGTGGAGTCTGTTGTGGGTAGTGGAATGACGTCTGTTGTAGCGACTTGCCAGGGGATGGAGGAATCGTGCGGTATCCGTCGCAGGGAGTGGAGCAAAATCGTGGTCATTATGGTGATCTGCCAGGGAGTGATGGAGCCGTATGGAATCCATCGCAGGAAGTGGAGCAGTGCCGTGGCCGTTACTGCGGCTTGCCAGGGAGTGATGGAGCCATGCGGAATCCATCGCAGGAAGTGGAGCGGTGCCGTGGCCATTGCTAGATTTATCTTTATAGACCTTAATCCTCAAAATAAAGGATACTTCCCCTAGGTCTTTCATGAAAAATTTCTTGGACAACTAGAATTTGACCGACGTCACTATGAAAATATCATTTCCAATAAGAATTATATCATCTACGTATAGTACGAAAAAGATGACAGTACTCCTACTGATCTTTTTTGAAGACACATGATTTTTTTTCATTTTTTGATGAAACCAAACGATTTGATTACATCATTAAAATGTGCGTTCCAACTCTGAGATGCTTACTTAAGTCCATAAATAGACATTTATCGTTTGCAAATCTTGTGATCACTATCATTGGAAGTGAAATCGAGTGGCTATTCTATATAGATATCTTCCTCAAGATATCTATTCAGGAATACCATTTTCATATCCATTTATCATATTTTATAATTAAAATATGCTGTAATAATAAGCAATGTGTAGATGGACTTAAGCATGGCCACAGGCAAGAAGGTATTCTGATAGTCAATGCCTTCGCACTGACTATAACCTTTCACTATGAGCTTAGCTTTAAAGGTCTCTACCTTTTCATCTGTACCAATCTTTCTCTTGTAGATCTATTTACATCCAATAGGTACAATACCCACTTGGAGATCTACTAAGATTCAGACTTATTTTGAGTGTATCGAGTCAATTTCTGACTTTATTGTCTCTAACCATTTCTCAAAATCGATATCTGATATCACCTCATCATAGATTTGGGGTCATCTCCATGTATCCTAGTTTTTGTGAGAAATATTTTCTCTACGTCCTCTAAGATAATACCCAAGTACCTCTCAGGAGGATGAAAAATTCTACTAGACTTACGAGGTGTAGGAGGAGGTGCATAGATTGGCTCTAACTGAATTGGTTCCACAAGTTTTGAAACTCACGGCTCTTCAGAGACTTTCTCTTCGAGCCCAATCTATCTTCTTATGCCTCCATCTTTAATAAAATATTTTTCAAGAAAGACTATATATCGACTCACGATCATATTATGGACTTTCGAAAGATAGAAATAATATCCTAAAGATTCCTTAGGATGTCCAATAAAATGAGCTTTAAGGGATTTTATTTCTAACTTGTCTGTTTGTTATCATTTGACATAGATTGGACAGCCTCAATCTTGAGGTGACTCAGACTCGATTTCTTACCATGCCATATCTCATATGATATGGTAAAAATAATTTTAGATGAAACTCTATTCAGTAAATAAATTACAGTTAATTGACTATGATCCTAAAGAAAAATAAAAAGATCAGTGAAGCTCATCATAGATTAAACCATATCTAATAGGATCTGATTTCTCCATTCTGAAACTTCGTTGAATTGAGATATTTCAGGCGGGGTCTACTGTGAGACTATGCCATGCTCTTTGAGATAATCTAAAAATTTTTCACTAAGATATTCGCCTCCTTGATCTGATCAAAGAACCTTAAGGGACTTTCTAGTTTGTTTCTTTACTTCATTTCTGAATTTTTTGAACTTTTCAAAAGCTTCAGACTTATGTCATATAAGGTACACATATCCATACCATAAAAAATCATCGCTAAAGATTATGAAATAGGAATAACCTTCTCTGGCTGGCACGTTGAATGGATCGCATACATCAGTGTGTACCAAAGCATCTTTGTGGTCTTTTCTTCATATCTCACAAAGGGAAGCTTGGTCATTTTTTTTTGAAGGCATGACTCACAGATTGGATATAACTCGAAAGTCAACGAATCAAAAAATTTGATTTTCTCTAGTCTGTTAATCCTATCTTCTTTTATATGACCTAGCCTTAGGTGCCATAAGTATTTTTAGTTAATTTTATCTCTAGATTATTTAGATCCTACAGTATTCACATTTTACTCGATACAATTCACAGAAACATCAACATCCAACTAAAAGAGACCATTAATAAGAAAACCACTTTCTATTTTATTATTTTTAAGAAAAATATTACAGTGGTCTTTGAAAAAACTTATTGCATAATTATCTTGCATTGAGCAAGCGACAGAAATAAGATTCCTACTCGTAATAGGTACAAAATAATAGTCTCTTAAAATTAAACTATTTTCTTATTGTAGTTGAAGAAAGTATATCCCCATGATCACAACAGCAATTTTTACTCTATTTCTAACATGTAGGTTCATTTTTCCTTTCCTCAGCCATCTACTATCTTTAAAATCCTGCAAAGAAGTGCATAGGCGAGCACTAGATCCAGAGTCAATCACTCAACTAGATGTAGAAAAAATAATTAGATTAGTTTCTATAACGAGCATACCTTCAGAGGATCCATCTTTCCTCTTATATTTTACACTCATCAAGTAAGCTGGGCAGTTCCATTTTCAATAGCCATCCTTGTTGTAGTAGAAATATTTTTTCTTTTCGACAGTCTTCTTCTTTAGAACTTTTTTCTTTGGCTTGCTCTCAACCTTCTGTTGGATTTGTGCCTTAGAAGCTAATTGTTGGCTGACACATTATGTAATTCTAAGGTTTAAACTTGTACTTGTAATCTTTTTATTATTAATAAAAAAATTTTTATTCCAATCATGTTTGTGTCCATGATTTATCTTAGAAATTAATAAAAATAATTTTTGTATATTCTTAAAGAGTTAAAAATTTGAGACATACATTAATTATCAGTTAATTTCTAAATGCTCCTGATCAAAGGATCGTCACGGAGGATAGTGATTAATCTATTTGAGATCGGTGCATGGTTCACCTCTTTTGTGGGCAGATGAGTCTCAGATCTGCGGTGTAGAGACATTAGGATGAAGGTGCAAGTGGTTGTTAGAGAATAACTTACACTGAGCATGACCAACACGAGAATCACATGGATGTCTACTTATTCATCAGTGATCTTCTCGATGCTGCAGTGGTGCGAGTGGTTCTTTGACCTATGGTGCCATTGGCTATTCACAGCGAGGCTATTGGGTTTGACTATATGTTTCTTTGGTCTCTAGCCATTTGGATCCTTGCTGTGTATGTTGCCTTCAGTAGGTTCAGGTTCACTGTTTGGAGTAGGATGCACTTAGATGGAATCTATCGACTTTAGTAGAAAAGAAGAATTCCTATATGATTTATAAAATCGAGTTCAGAAATTCTTTGACCAAAGCAAGTGTGAATACTAAAAAAAATTTTTCATGAGATTCACAAATAAACTCGAGTCGAGCCAATCTAGCATGTGACTGACAATGAGGTCTAACGAGTTCTCTATGACCTCCATCAAGTCGGGACTCATGATAGAAAGATCGAATCATATGATAACTATACCTAAGAGTTCGTACTTTTATTCTACTAGATTATCACTACATACTGTTCGATGTTACTGGTGGATTATGAGACTCATTGAACATTATCTTGATGATAGATGGCTCTCGAAGGATAGAATTAAAAATGTTCCAATCTATCGAAAAGAGTTTCGATGATATTGTGATGGAGATCACAATATATCTCACAATCAAATATAATGGAACCTATGGGGTCACACCTTAAGGAATTTAATCTCGAATTTGCCAATTGAACTTATGAAGTTCCAATTGGATTAGCATTTATTAAAATCTTATTAGGTTTATGAGAATCATACTAGCATATGGTTAAACCTAATTCTTCTCGAGATTTTGATTTGATCGAATCTGTAGCCTTGAACCTAACCTAAAGCTATTTGAGTTTAATTGGGCTCTTAATTGTGAGCCCAAGAGAATTTGATTAAATCAATTAGTCAGCATAATTATCTTAATATTATCTCTTTTTTATCTCATAATTATCTCTAAGTGTGCATGTAGAATAGATGGAAGATTGGGTGACACCTTCCTTCCTTTTGGCAAGATTTGGGCACCAAATCCTAGAGGGGCCCGCCCCCTCTTATGTGGCATAGTGTGGATGAGAGAGAGATGGGGCCACGCCCCTTCTTATTTGGATAAAAACCTTATTGTTGGGCGCCAAGAGTTGGCACCCCAACTACCTGACATATATTTCTAGGGTACTTCTTATACATGCTTAAAGGGGCTGATCATATACCATTTATGTCTGATTTTAATTAATATAATTTAGATTAAAAAGATAAAAGATTCTTATGAGATAAGGAACTACCTTTTTAAGATAATTGGGTTCCTAATATATGTCAGGGTAGTATCTATATAAAGGGAGGTCTCTAGGGTTTATAGTGAGTAATTGATTTTTGGTAAAAAATCTCTTTCTCTCCCTTCTCCACACCTCCTCTCCTCCCTCTCTTTTCTTCCACACCCAAGAGTTGGGCATCCCTTTTTTCACATGCCATGAGGTGCTGCTTTATCTTCAAGAGTGAAGATCAAGGAGAAGAAGAAGAAGACTACTGATCAAGGAGTTGATCCTGCAGTCCAGATCAAGATGTTGATCAAAGAATTCAAGGCTAAGATTCTTCTTAAGAAGAAGAGTCTACTACGAGGAGAGATCAGTTCGAGATTGATCTCGATGGATACACATAGTGGTCGAACACATATATGGCTTGAGCATCTACGAATCTGTGATCATCGAAAGTGGTGAATATCTATCCATACCAAGATAATGAGATCTAATCTCATATTTATTTTTAAACTCTAGATTGTATATATATGCTTTTTTCTGAGCTTGGGTAGGATTAGATTTGATCTCTTGCATGTAGGGTTAAAGGATTTAATTCGATTTATTTTTCGTTACGATTTTCAAAGTTTTAAAATCTACACATACTGCCTATCTGATTATCTAACAGTGATATCAAAGTTACAGATTTTTGAAAATACATGATCTAATTTTTAGATTAGATCTAAAAGTTTTAATAATTTAAAATTAATTTTGTGCTGATATAAGGTTGTCCTGGTATAGGATTTATCCTCTATAATGCAAAAGTTGTCCTAGCACAAGATTGATCGATTTTAAAAACTATTTTTAAAATAATTAAATTAAATCTTTTAGATCTAAAAATTAACGTATATAGAGATAGGATCAGTCAAAAATATCTGTGGCACCTTAGGGTAGGTCATACTAGAGAAGATAGACTCAACAAATTAGAGAAAGATGATCTTTTTAGACCATTGACTTCTGAGTCTTATCCAGTCTATGAATCGTATCTTCAAAAAAAATGATCAAGCTATCCTTTGTGGGATAAGTGGAAAGGGCCACTGAGATATTAGCCCTGGTACATACTGATGTGAGTGGTCAATTCGATGTTCATGTCAGGGATGGCTATATCTACTTTATAACTTTTATCGATGATTTTTTATAGTATGAATTTGTGTATTTGATGTACCAAATGTTTGAAGCCTTTAAAAAGTTCATAGAGTTCAGACATGAAGCAGAAAAATAGATCGAAAAATTCATACAAGTTCTTCGATCAGATCGAGGAGGAGAATATCTTAGTAAGAAATTTAGATCTATCTCAAAGATAATGGTATAGTCTCATAGTGGACACCTCCAGAGATATCTCAGCTCAACAGAATATTCAAAAGGAGGAATCGAACCCTATTAGATATGGTCTGATCCATGATGAGCTTCACAGATCTTTCTGACTTCCTCTGGGGATATGCTTTGCTTACTGCAATTTATCTCTTGAATCAGATTCTCTCTAAATCAATTTCTACCACACCATATGAGTTATGGTATGGTAAAAAGTCAACTCTTGGGTATCTTAAGATTTGGAGATGTTCGGCCCATGTCAAGTGACAACAGGCGAACAAGTTAGAGGCTGGGTCCTTTAAGACTCATTTTATAAGATATCCTAAGAAAACCATAGGATATTATTTCTATCTTTCTGAGGATCACAATGTGATTGTGAGCCGCTATACCATCTTCTTGAAAAAAGAGTTTATCTAAGATGGAGATAGTGGGAGAAAGATTGAGCTTGAAGAGAAAATCTCTGAAGAACATTGAGTCCAAGAACCTGAATCTAGTAATGAGCCAGTAGATGTGATACCTCCACCTCATAGATCAAGTAAGGTCTCCCGTTCTCCTGAAAGATACTTAGGTATTCTTACAGAGGATTTAGAGGAAGCATTCCTTATGGAAGATAGGGATATTAGGAATGATCCCAAAATCTATAATGAGACAATGTTAGATGTAGACTCTGAGAAATAGATGGAAACGATGAAGTCAAAATTGACTCCATGTATTTCAATCAGGTTTGGTTTTAGTAGATCCACCTGAAGGTATTGTACCTATTGAGTGAAAATAGATTTACAAAAGGAAGATTGGTTCATATGGTAAGGTAGAGACCTATAAGGCAAGGCTAGTCGTGAAAAATTATAGTCAATGCGAAGAAATTGATTATCATGAAATCTTTTCATCCGTAGCCATACTGAAATCCATCCGTACTCTGCTTGCCATAGCAGCATTTCATGATTATGAAATTTGATAGATGGATATAAAAACTATCTTTCTAAATGGATATCTTGAGGAAGATATCTATATGGAGCAGCCTCTGGGTTTCACATCCAATGGTAGTGATCACAAGGTCTGCAAGCTGCAAAGGTCCATATATGAAAAAATAAGCATCTCGGAGTTGGAACACTCACTTTAGTGATGTAATCAAAATATTTGATTTCATCAAAAATGAGGAGGAGCCATGTATGTACAAAAAGATCAGTGGGAGTGCTGTCACATTCCTTGTGTTGTACATGGATGATATTCTTCGGATTGAGAATGATATTTTCATGCTGACATCGATCAAATTATGGTTGTCGAAAGAGTTCGCCATGAAAGATCTAGGAGAAGCTTCCTACATTCTTGGTATAAAGGTCTATAGGGATAGATCTAAGAGAATGATAGGACTCTCACAATATATGTACATAAAGGAGGTATTGAAGAGGTTCAGTATAGAAAACTCTAAGAGAGATCTTTTGCCTCTTAGACATGGCATTCATCTCTCCAAGAAGATGTGTCCTGACACACCTGAGAAGATTCAATGCATGAGTAAGATCCCTTATGCTTCGATAATAGAGAGCCTTATATATACCATATTATATACACACCCTAATATAGCACTTGTCGTGAGTGTCACAAGTAGATATTAGGTGAATCCAGGTGAAGAACACTGGATTACTGTTAAAAATATTTTTAAATACTTGAGAAGGATTAAAGATTGATGTTGGTCTTTGGTGGAGGATGGGCACTAAAAGTTGAGGGATACATCGATTCAGACTTTATGGTTGATGTCGATGATAGAAAGTTTACATCGGAGTGTATCTTCTTGTGTAATGGTGGTGCGGTTAGCTCAAAGAGTTTCAAGCAGTCGATCATTGCAGATTCGATCATGAAAGTCGAGTACATCGCTACCTCTGAAGCTGCTAAGGAAGCCTTTTGGTTCAAGAAGTTCATTGTAGAGCTGGGTGTGATGCAATCAAATGCCATTGCACTACACTGCGATAACAATGATGCCATAGCTCTCACTAAGGAGCCTAAGTCTCACCAGAAGTACAAGCACATAGAGCGGCGGTTTCACATCATATGTGAATACCTCGAGAAGAAGTTCATCAAGGTCCAAAGAGTTGATTCCGTGCTGAATATGGTAGACTTGCTGATCAAGCTTCTCAGTCAGCAGAAAACTGAAGCTCATCTTGAGAAGATGGTCTTATGTATATGGCCAATTGACTTTAGGTCAAGTGGGAGTTTGTTGGATTTATATCCTAAAAGTCAATTATTGGCTGACACATTATGTAATTTTAGGGCCTAAACTTGTACTTGTAATATTTTTATTATCAATAAAGGATTTTTTTCATTTCAATTATGTTTGTGTCCATAATTTATCTTAAAAATTAACAAAGATGATTTTTGTATATTCTTAAAGATTTAAGAATTTGAGAGATATATTAATTAGTGATTAATTTCTAAATACTCTCGATCAAAGGATCATCATGAAGGACAGTGATCAATTTATTTGAGATCAATGTATGGTTCACCTCCCTTGTGGGTAGATGAGTCTCAGATTTACAATGTACAGATACTGAGGTGAAGGTACAGATAATTGTTAGAGAATAACTAGCACTGAGCATGACCAACACGAGAACGACATGGATGTTTACTCACTTATCAGTGGTCTTCTCGATGCTGCAGTGATCTAAGTGGTCCTTTGATTTATGGTGCCAGTGGCTATTCACAGTGAGGCAACTGGGTTTGACTACACATTCTCTTGATCCCTAGCCATTCGAATCTTTGCTGTGTATGTTGGCTTTAGTAGATTCAGATTCACTGTTTAGAGTAAGATGCACCTAGATAGAATCTATCGACCTTGATAGAAAAGAAGAAGTCCGATGCGATTTGTGAGACTGAGTTCAGAAAGTTTTTGATCAAAGTAAGTGTGAATACTGAAAAAGAGTTTCTACAGGATTCATAAATAAACTCGAGTCGAGCCAATCTAGTATATCACTAATAATGAGGTTTGACGAGTTCTCCATGGCCTCCATCAAGTTAGAACTCACGATAGAAGGATTGAATCATACGATAACTATATCTAAAAGTTTGTACTTTCATTTTATTGGGTTGCCACGGTATATTGCTAAGTATCACTAGTGGATTGTGAGACTCATCGAGCATCATCTTGATGATCGATGGTCCTCGAAGGATAGAATTGGAAATGTTCCAATCCATCGAAAAGAATTTCGATGATATTGTGATAGAGATCATAGTATATCTCACTATCAGATAGAATAGAACGTATGAGGTCGCACATTAAGAGATTTAATCTCGAATTTGTCAATTGGACTTATGAGGTTCCAATTGGATTGAAATTTATTGAAATCCTATTAGGTTTATGAAAACTATTCTAGTACACGGTTAAACTTAATTTTTCTCATAACTTTGATTTGATTGAGTCCATAGCTTTGAACCTAACCTAAATCTATTTAGATTTAATTAGGCTTTTAATTGTGAGCCCAAGAGGATTTGATTAAGTCAATTAGTTGACATAATTATCCTAACATCTTCTCTTCTTTATCTCCTAATTATCTCTAAGTGTGCATGTGGAATAGAAGGAAGATTGGGTGGCGCCTTCCTTTTCTTTTGGCAAGATTTGGGTGCCAAATCCTAAAGGGGCCCGCCCCTTTTTATGTGGCATGGTGTGGAGGAGAGAGAGGTGGGGTCACTGTTGGGAATAGTGTCCCAAAGCCAATCATCAGCCTGTTGACGGTTGTGCTCATTTTTGTATTTGTACATGAATTATGAATTAATAAAAAATATTTTGATATTTTTTCATCATAAAATATTTCATCTTCTAATGAACTCCTATGTTGTGGTGAAGTCCTTAGGACTATTTAGACTCGACAAAGGAGGATTTGTCGTTTAGTCCTTAAATCTGTTCGCGACCAAATGATACGTTGTTACCAAGGACGACAATGTTTATCAAGCATAGGTCGTTGTGTGCCATATAGGTTGGTTGTCTTCTTAACCGATGAGTGTGGAGACACTGGTATGGCATACAGGTGAGATATAAGGGTACATCTGTATTGAACGTGACCGACTCCGGAGCTATTTCTGCTGTCAAGATTTACTCCGATGGAATATGGGTATAAATATCCCTCCGATCTGAGACCACCACGGTGACTTGCAAGCAACTCACTGTACTTAGGCACTGGACTACATGAATTTTTAATTCATTGACAGAAGGCTACTGGGTGTAGTCAAGTACTTGACTTGCCGGTGCGTGTGTCAAGATGGGATTGACCACTCTAGTTTAGGAGCTGTGTACAGTCGTATTTCAATTTAACAAAACCTTGGCTAGGGTAGTCCTTATGAGGAGTCACAGGACTGTTTGAGTTGAGCACGATTCGGATGATCTGATCAGGGTTGACAGTTTAACCCTGAGTCATCCTAAACACAGGGGTCAAAAGGATGAATTATACAGTAACCATATTCATATAGGTTCTGAGTGTTGCGATTGCAACTTTTCGACCTATCCGAACATCGGGTACCATTGCTAGATGGTCACTTCGATTAGTACAGAAATTGGTTCCTGTGCTACCGGCTTAGGTTCGAACCTGCGGGGTCACACACATTAGAGGTTCCTATCTGATCTGATGGCTGATGTAGAATTCTACATGTTTGGGACTCAGTGATCGAGAATCAAGATTCTCTAATCATGAGTTCCACACATTATGGGTACCGGGGTCTAGAGTCCCACTGGTTGGGACTTTTCGACCAGGGTTACATATCGATGAATTCTGATTCCCGATTGCCCATCAGATTTGGACTCAGTATTTATGAGAGGTTTAATTAGTGATTTGATCATTAATTAACTCAATTTGATTGAGTAATTATTTTTGGATCAAGTCCAATTAAATTGGATTCAGTTAGGTTTGACCCGATTAGGTTAAGAGTTGACCTAATCGTCAAGATGGTTTGGTCCCTGATTTGATCAGGGGTTGGGTTTAGTCAATTTCTGATTTGATTAAAATTTTATTGAGCCTAATTAAGCCTAATTAAGTTGGATTTAAATTAGTCTAATTGGATCTAACTTATTTGGTTCAATTAGGTTGGTTTAAATAATTAAACCACCTTGACCCAATCTCCATGCGCCACCTCACTTTCATTGCACCCATTTGAACTCATGAGAAGGAACTTCTCATGAATTATTTTCTCATGCTAAGCCCTCTCCACGTCCCACTTTAATGTACCATTTGAATGGATAAGGATGATTGGTTGGCCATTCAAATTCAAAATAAAGTTTGAATTTGAATGGGCAATCAATCTTTGCACCTTATTCTTTTTTTTACGTCCCATTTATTACATGAGAAAAGGTTTCTCATGAAATCACTCCATGCACAATTTAAGCCACGCCTCACGTCTTTAGTGGATAAGGGATGAGTTAGTGTCCATTTGAATTCAAAATTTAATTTGAATTCAAATGTGCAATTACTCATCTTTATCCTTTCTTTTGGATAAGACGTTTGACGTTGTTATAAAAGGAGGAGAAAAGTGGGGCGTGCAAGAAGAAGAAGATTTTTGAAAAAAAATTCTGGGGCGTGAGAAGTCTTGTGCGTGAGAAGGAAGTCCATATCCTTCCAAAAGAAAAAGAAAGAAAAGAAAGAAAAGTGGGTGCAAGATTTTCGGTGAGTTCCCTAGAGTTTTAGCCTGGGGTTCGGGAAGTGAGAAAATGAGCTACGAGTGTCGTGAGCCCACAAAATCTCAGAAAGATCTTCAGCATCCTCTCAAGCACATCTGTTGATGATTCAGAGCATCCAAAGAATCGAAAGACATCGATCGAAGGAGTTCGATCAGCATCGGCCGTCCAAAGGGCTCTACAACGAGCTAGCACTCGTGAGGAGTCGATCAGATCGAGAGCTTCATGTGGATGATCCACAGAGGCCAGACATACTGTGTGGCTACGTCGCGATGATCAGACTCTTCCGACGGTGATCAGATTGCGGTGATCTACTACCCGCATAAAGGTATTGTATTCTGAACACATTACTGTAAAGTATTTACTGTTTGAATTTAAATTTTAAATTTAAATACATGCATACTATATATCATATTTAGATCTCAGTGTAGGATAAATTTATATTAATTAATTAGATTAATTAATATTTTTCTACTGTAAAATCATAATTTTGAAAAATTTTTAAAATTATCATTTTACCCCTGCACTAAATTTTTGCTTCAAATGGTATCAGAGTGGATTTTTAGATATGATATATATATTTGCATGTATAGATTAAGTTGTAATCTAAAAGTTTAAATTTGAAATTTGAAATTCAAAATTTAAAATTTGAATTTTAAAAGTTGTTCGAAATTCAAAATTCAAAAATTTGAAATTCAAAATTTGAAATTTGAATTTTGAAATTTGAAATTTGAAATTCAAAATTCAAAAATTTGAAATTCAAAATTTGAAATTTGAAATTTGGGTTAAATTTTAAATTTGAAATTTAAAATTTAAAATTTGAAATTTGAAATTCAAAATTTTGAAATTTGAAATTTGAAATTTGTTTGAAATTTGAAATTCAAAATTTAAAATTTAAAATTTAAAATTTAAAATTTAAATTTTGAAATTGGTATATTTAAATATATTTGATCCAAGTAGCAAGTAATCGAATTGGGTTGGTTGCCATGGCCGTCTGGTCATAGGAGAAAAATAGGGTTTAAACGCCCTATCCTCCCATTCGATGGGGTCTCCTATGGCGGTAGGGATGCCGCTGCAATTATATCCCATGCAGATGAAGCAGCGAAAGGAATTATTTGTAAAGGTTCAATTGTGAAATTTATCATGAATGTGTTAGATTAGATCTAAAGGAATATTCATATTTATTTTGATTGAGTTATTTTCTGTTATGTAATTAGCAATAGGATTGCTATTTATGAAATGTGTTGATCTATTTGTGAAATGAGTCAACATATTTGGTGAATAGAAAATAAAACCTTTCAAATTTAAAAATTATTTTCGAAATGCCAAATCCTGACCCATTAGCCCAAATACTTAATTAAAAGAATTAAGTGTTGTCTAGTAGGTCTAGAATTATGAATTAAGACCTAAGACGATTGTATAAACTTGTGGGTCAATGGGTTAGATGGATTAGGTCCATAATTGGGTTAGACCTAAGGTCAGCTTAAAGAAATGGGTCCATGTTGAATGGGTCCATGTCTTTAACTAGACCAAGATGGACTTAATTCATGGCTATGCGGTGGAACCCTATTTACTAAGTTGATCAAATTAAAACTAATGAACCGGTTGGTGTCTAAGGTAAGTTTGGCAGTTTGACCAGTGGTTTTTAAGCGGGAGCTACTCGCAGTGATTTGATCTCTGACGAGTTAATGACTTATCCCCACCACTGATCTCACTTACCTGGCCAACCTGGTGAATTATGTTTTGATTAGATCACTTGGTGATTAGGGCTCACTCATGTCATTAGGTAAATCAGTTTGACTGATTTAGGTGCTCCTAATGCTAGCTTTAATTAAATCCTTTTTAATCTGACTTGGTGAAGTCAGTGGGAGGATTGAAATTGGCTGGATATTTTCTTCTCATCTATCCTTTAACAAAATTTTCAAAAATTATTAGGTCCCTAAAAATGATTAAGTTATATTGATAACTAAGTCATAGCCTCCCATTAAGTGAGTGATAATGAGTCCATTAGTTTAATAATCATTGGAGGCCCAAAGGCCTGGTGCTTATTGACTAATGGAATTATCATTCATAATATGATAATTTGGTTTGAGTCTTTCTGATGGTGGTCAGGTTGGCTGGCCAAAGTCGGGCCTGATCATTTATTGGTCCGATTCACCAAATCAAATCATGTTAATGGTTGGACCTAACCAGATCTTTTCAGTAGAGGCCAAAGCCTACTGATTAGGTTCTGGGGCAAAATCAATTACTAGAAGTTGTTTAGAGAAATAACTGGTTATGAACTTACCCATAGATGCACATGGGTTGACCAATCAAAGTTGGGCTCGTGTGTAGTCTGTGTGGATTCTAGTACCCACTAAGGAATTAAAGTAATTTTTCGAATTGGAGGTTGAGGCTACCAGTTCGTAGAAATACTGGGAGAAACTTTAGACTAAAGTCCAAGTCTTTAGTATTTATAATTTATGTACTAATAAAGGTCTGGTTTTCCTTTATGCAGCTATGGCCACTACCCTGTCCCTCCGATCATTATTAGATAATGACAAGCTCATGGGACCTAATTTCGATAGCTGGTATCAAAAATTAAAAATCATCGTTGAGCATGAACGGATCCTTTATGTAGTAACAGATCCTGCACCTGAGGAGTCAGCCCCGAACGCTTGAGGGACGGTCCGAGACACTTACCAGAAGTGGCTCAATGACCGCACCACCGTTCGGTGCATTATGTTGGCGACAATGAATGATGAGTTCAGCCACAGGTTCGAGAATGCCCAGCCACAGGAGATGCTTCAAATGTTGAACGACTCTTTTGGCACACCTGACGATGTTGAAAGGCACAAAACTAGTTGTGCCATTTTCAATGCTCAGATGAGGGATGGAGCCTCAGTCACTGATCATGTACTGTACATGATCGAAATGATTAAGTGCCTAAGTAAACTGGGCTTTCCCTGAACGAGCGGCTCGATAAGGATGCGATCCTTAATTCATTGCCCAAGTCCTTCCTCCCCTTCCTAACTCATTTTCGGATGACAAAGCCTGCAGTGAACTACCACGGTTTGTTGGGATTGCTACAGAACTTTGAGAAGGATCACCAGCTCCATAAGGAGTCGGTGAATATTATGGGAGGATCTTCTTCTGATCATCGACCCTTTAAGAAAGGGAAGAAGAACAAGAAGAAGAAGAATAAGAAGGTGCAACTGCATGCTGGGATGTCTGCACAGGGTCAGACCAAGAAATGCAAGCCCGATCAGAGCCAGATGGAGTGCTTCTTTTGCAAGAAGCAGGGGCACTGGAAGAGGAACTGTCCTCTATACATTGCCTCTCTAGACCTGAACAGGCCGAAGAAGAAGCAAGGTACTTATATGATAACACCTTGCAACTTTTTCATTTGTGATACTACTACCTGGGTATTGGATACCGGAAGCCCTTATCATATTTGTAATTCGATGCAGGGTCTGCAGGTCAGTAGGAGATTTGATGAAGGCGAGAGATTCCTGAACATTGGAGATGGAAGCAAAGTTCCAGTTCTAGCATTAGGAATCATGAACCTTGTAATCAATTCTCGAAACATAATTCTGAGTGAATGTCACTATTGTCCAAGCTTTTTATTAAATATTATTTCTGTAGGCCTTTTGGCCATGAACGGTTATCAATTTTTAATAAAAGAAAACGTTTACAATATCATTTTGAATGATGTTACAATGTTTGTTGGACAACTTAATAATGGAATTTACTTTCTATCACAACCTGTTAATGTGGTTCAAACCTTCGGTAAATGCACTAGAATAGATAATGTGTCAGAAGTCTACCTTTGGCACTGTAGGCTAGGTCATATCAATATGAACAGGATAAACAGATTGGCTCAAGAAGAAATTCTTGAAGTAGGTGATTGTGAATCACTTCCAACCTGTGAGTCCTGTCTTCTTGGTAAAATGACCAAATCATCTTTTACTGGAAAAGGTGAGCGAGCCAGTGAACTCTTGGGTCTGGTACATTCTGATGTATGTGGATCCATGAGCTCAAGTGCAAGAGGTGGATATTTTTACTTCATAACCTTCACAGACGACCTATCGAGGTATGGGTATGTCTATTTAATGAAGCATAAATTAGAGTCATTTGAAATGTTCAAACTATTTCGAAATGAGGTAAAAAAATAAACTGCAAAGTGTATTAAAACTCTTCGATCTGATTGAGGAGGTGAATACCTTTTCAATAATTTTCTGACATATCTTGGGGAGAATGGGATTCTCTCTCAATGGACACCTCCTGAAATACCACAGCATAATGGTGTGTCTGAAAGGAGGAATCGGACCTTGTTGGACATGGTTCGATCCATGATGGGGTTTGCTGGTCTGCCGATCTTCCTTTGGGGATATACGCTCGAATCGGCTTGTTACCTTCTAAATAGAGTTCCGAGTAAGTCTGTAACCAAAATGCCATATGAGATATGGATAGGACGTAAGCCAGTACTCTCGCACCTTAGGGTTTGGGGGTGTCCAGCTTATATTAATCGTTTAATTACGGACAAGCTAGGACCTAGGTCTGACAAGTGTAATTTTATAGGGTACCCAAAAGAGACCAAAGGGTATTACTTCTACCTAGCTGTTGAGCAAAAAGTGTTTGTCAGCCTTAAGGCAATCTTTTTGAAAAAGGAGTTCTTTGGTGAAGGGACTGTTGCCTCTAAGGTCGAACTTGATGAAGTTCGGCAGGTGGAAAAACCGACACAAGTTGCTGAACCTGAACCAGATTTGATTAGATCAGATTCGGAGCCCATTGTTCAAGCACCCTTAAGGCGATCTGGTAGAGTACCACGTCAACCGGACAGATACTATGGTTTCTTGGTCTGGGATGATGATCCTATCGAACTTGATGAAAACGATGAGGATCCGATCACCTACATGGATGCCATGCAGAGACCCGACTCTGAGAAATGGCTAGAAGCTATGAAATTCGAAATGGAGTTCATGAAGGTCAACAATGTGTGGACATTGGTTGACCCATCCGAAGGAGTAAAACCCATAGGGTGTAAGTGGGTCTTCAAGAGGAAGAGGGGCATAGACGGAAAGGTGGAAACCTATAAAGTCCGTCTGGTTGTCAAGGGATATCGTCGACGTTATGGTATAGACTATGACGAGATATTTTCTCCTGTGGCAATGCTCAAATCCATTCGGATTATGCTTGCATTAGCTGCTCATCTGGACTATGAAATCTGACAGATGGATGTAAAGACAGCTTTCCTAAATGGAGAGCTGGATGAAGAGGTGTATATGAGACAACCTGAAGGATTCACATCCATAGATGAGTCTAAGGTGTGCAGCTACAGAGGTCCATTTATGGACTTAAGCAGGCATCACGGAGTTGGAACATACATTTTGATAAGACGATCAAGACGTATGGCTTCGTTAAGAACGGAGAAGAGCCATGCATTTATAAGTGGGTTAATGGTCCAGTAGTAGTATTTCTTGTATTGTATATGGATGACATTCTCTTAATCGGGAATGATGTCCCTGCATTACAGGGAATAAAATTTTGGCTGTCGTCATAGTTCTCCATGAAGGATTTGGGAGAAGCTTCCTACATCCTAGGGATGAGGATCTATAAGGATAGATCTAAAAGGTTGCTTGGTTTATCTCAATCCATGTACATTGATACTATGCTGAAGAGGTTCAGCATGGAGAATTTCAAGAAAGGGTATCTTCCGATAGGCTATGGAATTTCTCTCTCGAAGAGGGATTGTCCGACAACACCTCAAGAGAGAGAGCGTATGGGTAGGATTCCATATGCTTCGACAGTAGGATCTATCATGTACGCCATGACATGTACACGACCAGATGTGGCATACTCACTAGGGATAGTGAGTAGATACCAATCTGATTCAGGGGAGAATCACTGGAAGGTTGTTAAAACCATCTTGAAGTATTTGAGAAATACAAAGGACCAGTGGCTTATTTATGGTGAATCGGACTTGAGACTTATAGGGTTTACAGACTCTAGTTTCCAGTCTGATCATGATGACAGTAAAAGTATGTCGGAATTTATTTTTACCCTTTAATGGTGGGGCTATCTACTGGAAAAGTTTCAAGCAGCACACAATGGCTGATTCAGTTTGTGAGGTAGAGTATGTCGCTACATCAGATGCTGCCAAAGAAGCGATGTGGCTGAGAAAATTCATCACCGAGCTCGGAGTAGCACCCTCCCTTATTGGTCCAGTTCTGCTCTACTGTGACAGCTCTGGAGCCATTGCTCAGGTGAAGGAACCAAAGGCACACCAGCGGATGAAGCATATTCTGCGTCGCTACCATCTCATCCAAAAAATTATGGATCGAGGTGACATCGATCTTCAGAAGATCGACGGGAAGGACAACCTGGCTGACTCATTCACTAAAGCCATTATGGTGAAGGAGTTCGACAACTACAAGTTGAAGATGGGTATTAGATACTGCATCGATTAGCTTTAGGTCAAGTGGAAGATTGTTGGGAATAGTGTCCCAAAGCCAATCATCAGTCTGTTGACGGTTGTGCTCATTTTTGTATTTGTACATGAATTATGAATTAATAAAAATTATTTTGGTATTTTTTGATCACAAAATGTTTCATCTTCTAATGAACTCCTATATTATGGTGAAGTCCTTAGGACTATCTAGACTCGACAAAGGAGAATTTGTCGTTTAGTCCTTAAATCTATTCGCGACCAAATGATACGTTGTTACCAAGGATGACAATATTTATCAAGCATAGGTCGTTGTGTGTCAGATAGATTGGTTGTCCTCTTAACCAATGAGTGTGGAGATACTGGTATGGCATACAGGTGAGATATAAGGGTACATCTGCACTGAACGTGACCGACTCTGGAGCTATTTCTGCCGTCAAGATTTGCTCTGATGGAATATGGGTATAAATATCCCTCCGACCTGAGACCGCCACGGTGACTTGCAAGCAACTCACTGCACTTAGGCACTGGACTACCTGAATTTTTAATTCAGTGACGGAAGGCTGCTGGGTGTAGTCAAGTACTTGACTTATCGGTGCATGTGTCAAGATGGGATTGACCACTCTAGTTTAGGAGCTGTGTACACTCGTATTTCAATTTAGCAAAATCTTGGCCAGGGTAGTCCTTGTGAGGAGTCATAGGACTGTTTGAGTTGAGCACAATTCGGATGATCTGATCAGGGTTGATAGTTTAACCCTGAGTCATCCTAAACATAGGGGTCAAAAGGATGAATTATATAGTAACCATATTCATGTAGGTTCTGAGTATTGCGATTGTGACTTTTCGACCTATCCGGATGTCGGGTACCATTGCTAGATGGTCACTTCGATTAGTACAGGAATTGGTTCCTGTGCTACCGGCTTAGATTCGAACCTGTGGGGTCACACACATTAGAGATTCCTATCTGATCTGATGGCTGATGTAGAATCCTACATGTTTAAAACTCAATGATCGAGAATCAGGATTCTCTGATCATGAGTTTCACACATTATGGGTACCGGGGTCAAGAGTCCCACTGGTTGGGACTTTTCGATCAGGGTTACATATCGATGAATTCTGATGCCCGATTGCCCATCGGATTTAGACTTAGTATTTATGAGAGATTTAATTAGTGATTTGATCACTAATTAACTCAATTTGATTGAGTAATTATTTTTGGATCAAGTTCAATTGAATTGGATTCAGTTGGGTTTGACCCGATTAGGTTAAGAGTTGATCTAATCGTCAAGATGGTTTGGTCCCTAATTTGATCAGAAGTTGGGCTTAGTCAATTTTTGATTTGATTAGGATTTTATTGAGCCTAATTAAGCCTAATTAAGTTGGGTTTAAATTAGTCTAATTGGACCTAACTTATTTGGTTCAATAAGGTTGGTTTAAATAATTAAACCACCTTGACCCAATCTCCATGCGCCACCTCACTTTCATTGCACCCATTTGAATTCATGAGAAGGAACTTCTCATGAATTATTTCCTCATGCTAAGCCCTCTCCACGCCTCGCTTTAATGTGCCATTTGAATGGATAAGGATGATTGGTTGGCCATTCAAATTCAAAATAAAGTTTGAATTTGAATGGGCAATCAATCTTTACACTTTATCCCTTTTTTTACACCCCATTTATTACATGAGAAAAGATTTTTCATGAAATCACTCCATGCATAATTTAAGCCATGCCTCACACCTTTAGTGGATAAGGGATGAGTTAGTGTCCATTTGAATTCAAAATTTGATTTGAATTCAAATGTGCAATTACTCATCTTTATCCTTTCTTTTGGATAAGACGTTTGACGTTGTTATAAAAGGAGGAGAAAAGTGGGGCGTGCAAGAAGAAGAAGATTTTTGGAGAAAAATTCTGGGGCATGAGAAGTCTTGTGCGTGAGAAGAAAGTTCATATCCTTCCAAGAGAAAAAGAAAGAAAAGAAAGAAAAGTGGGTGCAAGGTTTTCGGTGAGTTCCCTAGAGTTTTAGCCTGGGGTTCGGGAAGT
Source organism: Elaeis guineensis (assembly GCF_000442705.2). Taxonomy (NCBI): domain Eukaryota; kingdom Viridiplantae; phylum Streptophyta; class Magnoliopsida; order Arecales; family Arecaceae; genus Elaeis; species Elaeis guineensis. The sequence continues at coordinate 2,908,582 of NW_027332420.1, forward strand.
GAGAAAGTGAGCTACGAGTGTCGTGAGCCCACAAAATCTCAGGGAGATCTTCAACATCCTCTCAAGCATGTTTGTTGATGATCTGGAGTGATCGAAGAATCAACAGACATCGATCGAAGGAGTTCGATCAGCATTGGCCGTTAAAAGGGCTCTACGACGAGCTAGCACTCGTGAGGAGTCGATCAGATCGAAAGCTTCATGTGGACGATCCGTAGAGGCCAAACATGCTGTGTGGCTATGTTGCGATGATCAGACTCTTCCGACAGTGATCAAATTGTGGCGATCTACTACCCGCACAAAGGTATTGTATTCTGAACACATTACAGTAAAGTGTTTACTGTTTAAATTTGAATTTTAAATTTAAATGCATGCATGCTATATATCATTTTTAGATCCTAGTGTAGGGTAAATTCATATTAATTAATTAGATTAATTAATATTTTTTTACTGTAAAATCATAATTTTAAAAAAGTTTTAAAATTATCATTTTATCCCTGCACTGAATTTTCGCTTCAGTCACGCCATTCTTATTTGGATAGAAACCTTATTGTGGGGCGCCAAGAGTTGGCGCCTCAACTATCTGACATATATTTCTAGGGTGCCTTTTGTATATGCTTAAAAGGACTGATCATATATCATTTATATTTAATTTTAATTGATATAAATTAGATTAAAAAGATAGAAGATTCTTATGAGATAAGGATCTATCTTTTTAAGATAATTGGGTTCCTAATATGTGTCAAGGTAGTATCTATATAAAGGGAGGTCTCTAGGGTCTTTAGTGAGTAATTGATTTTTGATGAAAAATCTCTCTCTCTCCCTTCTCCATAGCTCCTCTCCTCCCTCTCTTCTCTTCCATGCTCAAGAGTTGGGCATCCTCTTTTTTCACACACCAAGAGGTGCTGCTTTGTCTTCAAGAGTGAAGATCGAAGAGAAGAAGAAGAAGGCTGCTGATCAAGGAGTTGATCCCATAGTCTAAATCAAGGTGTTGATCAAAGTGTTCAAGGCTAAGATTCTTCTTGAGAAGAAGAGTCTTTTACGAGGAGAGATTAGTTTGAGATTGATTTCGATGGATATCCGTAGAGATCAGACACGTATGCAGCTTGAACATCTATGAATCCATGATCATCAAAAGTAATGAATATCCAGTCATGCCAAGATAATGAGATCTGATCTCATATTTGTTTCTAAACTCTAGATAGTATATATGTGTTTTCTCTTGGGCTTGGGTAGGATTAGATTTGATCTCTTGTATGTGGGGTTAAATGGTTTAACCTAGTTTATTTTCCACTGTGATTTTCAAAGTTTTGAAATTTACACATGCTGCCTACCTGGTTTTCTAACACCTTCTACTTCTTCATGGGTTTTTTTCTTCCTATTAGACTTTCTTTTGAAAGGAGTCTGCTCCACAATAAGAACAGAGCCCCTTAAACTCTTCAAGGTACCCTCAGTGATCACTAGCATGTCGACCAATTTAGTTATGGTGCATCGGATCTTATTCATATAGAAGTTTACTATAAACTGTATATATGAATCAGTCAGAGATAACAGAATGAGATCAATTTGCAACTCCTTGTCCATAGACATGCCGAGCTTTTCAAGCTCCCCTAGGTCCTTGATCATTATCAGACAATGTTCATGGACCGACTGTCCATCATATATTTTTGCTTTGAAGAGTCGCTTGGATGCTTCGTAGCGTGCTGCATGGCTCTGCTCACCATACAACTCTTGTAGGTGAGTCAATATCTACCTAGCTGTCTTCATATCTTCATGTTGGTGCTGTAACTCGTTAGACATTGAGACCAATATATAGCACCTGACTTTATTGTCATCGTCCAACCACTTCTCATTAGACACTCTTTGATCAGGGGTTGGACAGGTTGGCAAGGGGGTGAGATCCTAGTCGATAACATAGGCTATCTTCTTGAAACTCAAGTTGATCTTAAGATTCCATAGCCAATCTTTAAAGTTTGGTTCAGTAAGTCGGTTGGTCTCTAGGATCTAGGCAAGAGGGTTTGATGCAGCCATTTCCTGCAGAGAGATGAAGGTTCTAGTAAGATTTTATAATTAACTTAATCAATTTATTTTAAAAAATTTATTTTAAAAATAAATTTGGGCTCTTACTATTTTTTTGGATCCCTTACACTCTCTGAGTAGAGACAAAAATTTTTGCGATTAAGAATTTTAGTGGGTGTTGCAATCTCACCGATTGACTCACCACCTCACCTAACAGTTATTGGTGATGGGTCAGTCGATGAGTTGACAACTCTTGTCCAATATTTCTCCAAATATATTGCAGCCAACTTCGATCTCTAATTCATGAAGCCTCACCATGCTCGAAATATTGGCTCACTTCTTAGTTAAGTCAGACCCATCATTTTTATGAAATGGAGTCATCATTGGGACCCTCACTGCATCCAGAATATTATGCCTAACCCCATCTCCACCTCACAACATCTCATGCTAATAGTGTGTTTGCATCTTTCTGGTGCAACTGAACCATTATGACCAGCCGAGAACAATCAACCTTGAAAAGGACCCACACAACAACAATGATGGAAGACTACTAAACTTAATATTTTAGAAAAAAATTTGGATTTCAATCTTATTCTTAATTAGTCAAAATAGTTATGACTAACCTAATGACATGGGCTAGCTCGAATCATTAAGCAACCTGATTCAAAACTTAATCGACCAAGTTGGCCAGATAAATGTGATCATTGGGAGGGTTGCAGATGCTTGCCTTAGACACCATTTGTTCATGGCCAGATAAGCATGATCCCAATTAAAAACTATGATTGAGACTTGCCTTAGATATCAATTGATCAATTAGAATTGAATAAGTCAGCCTAGACTCGGGATCAAACCACTGAGCCAAATTAGATCTTTAAATTGATCGACAACATATGGCTGTAAATCGATTTGATCAATCACAACTATTGGGTTGGTCATGAGCATATTTGATCCGATCTCAGTCAATTTTTGATTCGGTTTAGTCAACCGCTCAAACTAGACCTAATTGAGCTACCCATGCCCAAAACCCATATTTTATGCAATAAAATTAGATCTTAAATTCTCAGTTTTAGATATTTTAGTTTCATATCTTAATTCTCAATTAAGTGCATTATGAATGTGGATTTAGTTTAAATGTGAAAATAATTTTAGATCTAAATTAATTAAACATGCATCATATACAAAAGATCCTCGAATTTTTGGATCTAGGGTTTTACAAAAAATTAATTTCTTTCATTTTGCAGTTCTTTCTCTCAATTTATGCAGGCACCCCTTCTACCATAGTCCTTTATGGCAGGACGGTCTTTACCATGGACTTTGAGGAGTACTAGGTGTTGGGAATAGTGTCCCAAAGCCAATCGTCAACCTGTTGACGGTTGTGCTCCTTTTGTATTAGTACATGAATTATAAATAAATAAAAGTTATTTTGATATTTTTTTCATCACAAATGTTCATCTTCTAATGAACTCTTGTGTTGTGGTGAAGTCCTTAGGACTATTTAGACTCGACAAAGAAGGATTTGTCGCTTAGTCCTTAAACCTGTTCGCGACCAAATGATACGTTGTTACCAAGGACGACAACATTTATTGAGCATAGGTCGTTGTGTGCCATATGGGTTTGTTGTCTTCATAACCAAGGAGTGTGGAGACACTGGTATGGCATACAGGTGAGATGTAATAGTACATCTGCACTGAACGTGACCGACTCCGGAGCTATTTCTGCTATCAAGATTTGCTCCGATGGGATATGGGTATAAATGTCCCTCCGACCTGAGACCGCCACGGTGACTTGCAAGCAACTCACTGCACTTAGGCACTGGACTATCTGAATTTCTAATTCAGTGACGGAAGGCTGCTGGGTGTAGTCAAGTACTTGACTTGTCGGTGCGTGTGTCAAGATAGGATTGACCACTCCAGTTTAGGAGCTGTGTACAGTCATATTTCAATTTAGCAAAACCTTGGTCAGGGTAGTCCTAGTGAGGAGTCACAGGACTAATTGAGTTGAGCATGATTCGAATGATCTCATCAGGGTTGACGGTTTAACCCTGAGCCGTCCTAAACACAGGGGTCAAAAGGGATGAATTATACGGCAACCATATTCACGTAGGTTCTGAATGTTGTGATTGTGACTATTCGACCTATCCGGTCATCGGGTACCATTGCTAGATGGTCACTTCGATTAGTACAGGAATTGGTTCCTGTGCTATCGGCTTAGGTTCGAACCTGTGGGATCACACACATTAGAGGTTCTTTTCTGATCTGATGGCTGATTATGAGTCTTATGTGTCTGAAACTCTATGATTGAGAATTAAAATTCTCTGATCATGAGTTTCACACATTTTGGGTATCAGGGTCAAAATTTTGAATTTCAAATTTTGAATTTGAATTTGAACTCTTTGATCAGGGTTTCATATCGATGGTCTCTGATGCCTAATTGCCCATCGGATTTGGACTCAATATTTATGAGAGGTTTAATTAGTGATTTGATCACTAATTAACTCAATTTGATTGAGTAATTATTTTTAGATCAAGTCCAATTGAATTGGATTCAGTTTGGATTGACCCGATTAGGTTAAGTGTTGATCTAATCGCTAAGGTGGTTTAGTCCCTGATTTGATCAGGGGTTAGACTTAGTTAATTCCTGATCTGATTAGAATTTTATTGAGCCTGATTAAGCCTAATTATGTTGGGTTTAATCTGGTCTAATTGTGCTTAACCTATTTTAATTAGGTTGGCTCAATTTGAATCAAACCACCTTGTTTTAAATTTCCTACGCCATCCAACTTCCTTGCGCCTATTTGAATTCACGAGAAGAAATTTTCTCGTGAATTTTCTCCCACGCAAAGCTCTCTCATGCCCATATTTCTGTGTACCAATTATTTGGATTAACTTGGTTTGTTACCCATCCAAATTCAAAGGGGTTTTGAATTTGAATGGTTAACCAAATAACCATGCACCAGCTTATCCTCTTTTGTGCGCCCCATATTCCACACGAGAAATAGTTTCTCGTGAAAGTCTCCATGCACAAAAAAAAGAAAAAAGAAGGCCACGCCATCTCTTCTTTCTCACATAAATGGATGAGGATAAGATTGGTTGGCACTTGAATTCAAATTTAATTTGAATTCAAGTGAGCAACCACCTCTTCTTATCCACTCACACGCTTTCAACATCTCTTGCGATGTTTTATAAAATGAGAAAGGGAGGGGGCATGGGCAATGAAAGAAAGAAAAGATAAGGGGCGTGGGGAGGTTCTGGAAAAATTTTGAAGTGTTCAAACTTTATCGAGAGGAGAGAAAAAGGAGAGAGAAGTGGGCGCAAGGTTTTTGGTGTGTACCCTAGGATTTCTACCTAGGATTCGGGAAGTGAGATTGGTGTGCCACGAGTGTCGTGAGTCCACCAAATTTCAGGAAGAGATCCATCAGCCTCTCACCAACCGTGCAGATGATCTGGAGCATCCGAGGAGTCAGCACACATCGATCGAAGGAGTTCGATCAACATCAGTCATCAAAAGGATGAAATCACGAACTAGTATTCGTGAGGAGCCGATCAGACGGGAGCTTCATGTGGATGATCTGCAGAGGCCAGACACTAGTGTGGCTGCGACGTGACGATCAGAGCCCCCCGACAGTGATCAAATTATGGTGATCGACTACCCGCAAAAGGTGATGTGTTCTGAACACAGTACAGTAAAAAATTTACTGTTTTAAATTTGAATTTCAAATTTAAATGCATGCTGTTGTATCATATTTAGATCCTAATGTAGGGTTAATTAGTATTAATTAATGAGATTAATTAATAATTTCACTATAAAATAGTAATTTTGAAAAAGTTTTAAAATTATCATTTTGCCCCTGCACTGAATTTTCGCTTTACTAGGCTACTCAAAAAATAAATTAAATCTACATATCATATATGTATGCATATATCTCATATATTGAAATAATGATTTAGATCTATGCATCTCATGCAACATAACAATTATGTTAAGTTTTATGCACTTGATTAGGTTACTAATTTTTAATTTTCTAATTTTAAGTTTCAGATTTAATCTTTATTTTTATATTAAATATAAAAATTAGTTCTAATAAGAGCATAAAATTCAGATCTAATTCTGACATGCTGATCATATCGAAAAGTAAAAATCTAGATCTAATCTAATTTCAGGTTCATGTACTAAATCAGATCTAATCAATTTTAATTCAGATCTAAACATAATTTTGATCTAATCTGATTTAGATTGAATCTTAGTCTTGGATGCATGATCCCAACAATCTGGCTCTGATACTAGTTGAAGGAATGATCGCACGTTTGATCGATCAGATCAGGATACAGCTGAATTGCAAAAATTTTTGATCCAACATACGATCCAATTGTGGCTAGATCAATCATGCATCTAGATTAAGAGAAAAAATAAAGATTTAAACAATTTAAATCAGAATATAAGGTGATCACATCATCTTGTATGGGTAGAAGTACACCGCAGTCTGATGATCATGGAGTTTTGAGATTCGCTGTTGAGCCATGCACATATCCGGCCTCTGTAGGTATCCACTCGACTTTGGATTAGGATGCTTTCTTTATCTTCGATCCATCTACTCCTAGATGGATCTACAAGCTCCTGGATCAGCTTTGAACCTAATCTCTGACAGGATTCTGATCAATGCTTGATCGCAGCCTTCTTGTTCCTTCATATAGTTCAGATAGAACTCAACACCTTGAGACCACCAGATGGCCGCCCAACACCTTTGGACATGGGAGAGGATGTGAGACTAGAGAGAAGAAGGGAGATGGCATGGAGAAGAGAAGAGAAGGCATGGAGATTTTCTTATGATTAGTACTAGTGTCAAACGATTTGATAAGGCACCTTTTTATAGACATTTGATCAGATTAAATGCCTTAAAGTAGAAGGACTCTTCTTGGTATCACCCACTTTGATTTTGTCCTCATTTTTTTGCACAAAATTATCGAGGAATTCAGATGGGGCGAGTGCATAGATAAGATTGTTGTCACCCTAACCAATCCTCCTGCATTTCAAATTGAAACACTTCAAATTTGAATCCGAATTCAAATCCAAATTTGAATTCAGATATAACCATCTCATTCTTATCCTTATCAGTAAGAGGATGGGGTCAATCCTCTTCTCTCTCCCTCCCTTATCTTCAAGTGGTGCACGCCCTTAGATCTTATCCATATGGGGCATCCCACCATTTCTGTGAAGGAAATTCATGATGAAAAATATGGGTGCCAACTACTGGCGCCACCCCCATCATTTAATTATTACATGGAAGACTTGCTTCAGAGACTTCAACTCTTGGTGTCCAAAATGAGCTTGCTTAGATTTGGTCAAGTCCTATCGAATAGAAAACCCAAATCAAGTAGGAAAGAATGGATTGAACCATATGCTAGCATGGTTTCTTTAAATCCAAAATTAGGATTTAATTGATCCTAATCCAATTAGATTATACTTAGCCCAATTGTACAATCCCAAACCAAAATCTTTATTTGTGTGACGTCATAGGTCCAATTCTATTTGATAGTGAGATATATTATGATTTCTATCAGCAACATCATCGAAATATTTTTCGATGGATCGAAACTCTTTCCAATTCAGTCAATTAGAATATTGATCATCGATATAATTCTAATTGATCCCACAATCCATCAGTGACACCTAGTAGTATGTGGTGGCAATCCAGTAGAACTGAATAATAAACCTCTAAGTGCAGTTATCGTGTGGTTTGATTTCTCTATCATTTTCCAACAAGATATAGGTTAAAGATAACTCGTCAAATTTGATTCTTATCATATGTTAGAATCAATCGACTCAAATTCAATATGAAAACTAATAGAAATATCTTTCTATTTTTTCATATTGTCATGGTCATAGGCTTTAAGACTCAGCCTCATGATCTACATAGGACTACTTCTCATCTATCGAGATCGATAGATTCTATCTTGGTGCACACCCTATTCCTCAGTGAGTCTACTGCAGCCAATTACACCTCAAGGCTCCATGTAGCTAGAAGATCAAGTTATGGTGTAGTCAAACTATAGCAACCTCATTATGAACAGTTGATATACCGTAGGTCAAAAAACTAGTCATACTATCATAGTATTGAGTTAGTCACTGACGAGTAGGTAGATTTTCTAGTGACTACTCGTATTTGATCATACTCAATACCTTTATTTCTAACAAGTACTTGCACTCTTGCTTTGGTGTCTCCATATCGTAGATTCAAGACTTATTTACTCTGAGAAAGCGATTGTCCACCAATCTCTTCGGATCAAACACCATCCTTATGATGATCCTATGATCAAAAGTAATTTATGAATTAATTATAATGATCCATGTCTTAAATTTTTAACTCTTGAAAATATATGTCATTATTCTCATTAACTCAAAGGATGATTCATGGACACTTAAAACATAAATATTAATAAAAATAAATCTAATTTTATTAATTTATAAGTCAATATTATAAAATATGTCAAAAAAAATTTATAAGTGTCGGTCAATCTGACTTCTAGGGCATACATCTAACAACAAAAGTTTTCATGAATGTGGTTCTGTTTGGATTTTTCATCTTGATCATATCATTGTTTCTCGTATATAGCTTCCTATACTAATCTTTATGGAACTGATGTATGGCTAGTAATACCTTTCTTTTTTTCTATAGCCTTGTGTCTTAGATATTTGAACCTACACATCGCTCTTCACTTTTGCCATAAATTATCTAACACTCCAATTTGTGTTAAACCTAGTATCTTTATTGTTGATTTGAGATTATCATTTCAAGTTAACATCGTAGTTCTTAAAGTATATACCACATTTATGTGTGGGCTAAAATTATTTAATCTGACATGTGTTTACCCATTGCAGGAGAGAGTTATGAATTTTCTAACCATAGTTTTTCTTACAAATAACTATGACTTTGGTCTTTTTGTTGTGCTTATAAACATAATCAAACCTTTGTTAAATAAAGAACAATCTCAAAGCCTTTTTAAATAAGTCTATTAAAGCAAATACTATGCCAAGTTTCAACTGCATAGGCTTATTCAAATCCATTTCCTCATTTAATTTAGCAAACGTCAACTTGTCTGAACCTTCTCCTTTTGATAAGCTATCTAGGATTCTAAGCTCATCATTCTTACTAAACTTTGGGTCCTTGCCAATCAAATTTTTTTCTTCTTCTCTAACTTTGTCTTCTTGAGGCTTATGTAGTTCTATCATCTTGATAATCGAGTTATCAATATACTCCTCAAAGGGATCATCTTCCTCCTTATCACTCCTATTGAAATAACTCAAGGACAAATTGGAATCATTGTTGCTCCCACTATCAATATCATCCTCTTGCATATCTTCTTCCATAGACCTCTTAACAGACATTCTATCCTTCCTTTCTCATACCCTTTCATGTTCACATTCATTAGTTGTTCCCCTTCTTCACATGCCATTTGCTTCCCCTTTTCTTCTTCTCTATCATCCTATGCAATCTAGCCCTCATACTTTGAGTAGGCTCCACTATAGCTTCCATCTCTACATCCTTTTGACCATTCTCACAATTAAGATTACCAACTTGTATCCTACTGGTAGCTAGAAATGTGATAGATACTTCCACCAGGGCTAAGTCTATCTCATCTATATGATGCTCCACAAATATTACTACAATGTTCACCCCCTTATAACAACCATCATCTCTAATACAATCTTGGTCATTATTCATTATTTTCAAATTTTTGACAACATAGTTACTTGATTATATTTTCTATCTCCATAAAGCTTATTTCATCTGTTGGATGTATGTCCTAGAAGTCAATATTGCTGAAACATTGTAATAACACTAGGACACAATTTTATACTTAAAACATTGATTTGATCAATAAAAGAGTAAGTTTATTTTCATTCAAGTGTGATGTGTCTTTGAATCATTTATAAAATTAATACTTACGATACATATTCTCAAGGCATTGAGAATTAAAGGTATGTATAATTAATTTTTAAATTACTTTCGATCATAGTATCATCATGAGAATGATGATCGATCCAGATATATCAATGCACAGACCGCTTCCTTCAGAATAGATGAATTTCTGATCTATAGTGCAGAGATACTGAAAGATAAGTATGAGTAGTTGTTAAAGAATAACTAGTACTGAGCATGATCATACGAAAGATCATATAGATTTTTACTCAATCGTCAATAATCATCTCGATGCTGTAGCTGTGTGAATGATTTTTTGATTTGTGATGGTATGATTACTCACAATGAGACTGTTAGAGTTTGACTGAAACATAAACATGTCCTCTTTAAGTTCATGTAGTAGATGTTGGCGACAGTTGGTCCATTATAGGAGTAGGATGAGCATCTAGATAGAATCTATCGATCTTGATAGAAAGAAGTAGTCCTGTGAGATTTGAGATGCTAAATCTATAAGTCTGCAGCCACAGCAGTATGATTGATGAAAAATAATTTTCATGAAGATCATAATTGGACTTGAGCCAATCGAATCTATCATATGACTGATGATGAGGTTGATAATTTATCCATGACCTGTCATCTAGTTGGAATTCACGATAGAGGGATCGAATTACATGAAAACTATATCTTGAATTTTTTTTTTCTGATTCTACTAGGTTGTCACTACATACTGCTAAGTATCATTGGTGGATTGTGAGAGCTCTCACTACGCTTGTTTAGGATCGATAGTCTTTGTTGAGTTAGAGTGAAATTGTTCTGATCTATTGAAAAGAGTTCCAATGATACTATGATAGAGATCATGGTATATCTCACTACTAGATAGAATTGAATCTATGGGGTCACACAACAAAGATATTAGATCTAGATTAAGTAATTGGGCTTATGAAGTCTTAATTGGGTTAGGAGAAATCCTATTGGGTTCAGAAAAACCTTGCTAACACAAGGTTGAACCTAATTTTTTTCTTTTAATTTGAATTACTTATTTGATAAAAATAATTTGACCTAATTATTTGCTAAGAACTTAAATGAGTTAGATTCATTGGGCTCCAAATATTAGATGCTTAGAATTTGGATCATGTGTATTAAGGGTCCATACCCTGAATCAATTCCTTGATTTATTTTGTTAGGGCGGCACTTGATTTGACCATGTGTGGGCGTGCCCATTTGGAAGATGGCGAAAGGATAAGGGAGGGGCATCCCTTATCCCCTGGTCGGTGTGTGAGAGAGAGCCGTAGAGGGAACCAAGGGTTGGTGCCCCCTTGGTTTATTTAGGCATGGGCAAAGGTGAGAGCAACAAGGAGTCCTAATGCGATTAGAACTTATGATAAGGAGCTGATTTAGTTTTGAATAGGATTCAAACCTCTTCTCTATTTAAAGGGCTCTCCCTAAAGAGTTATTCATCAGATTTTTAGCAAGCTCTAGGTCTTCAAACAGCCCCCCATGCCTCCCTCTCTCTTCTCCCTTTGGTTCACACGTCAAAGCTCTTGGATGTCCCACCATCGCCAATGCCCAAGGAGCTTGGGCATCTCCTCCTTCTTGCTGGTGCTAGTCTTGATTGCTTCAAGGATCAAGCAAAGAGAGATTAAAAAAAGAAAAAAAAAGAAAGATCAAAGAGAGATCAAGAGTTGATCAAAAGATCCAGGCTTCGTTCAGATTCACAAGAAGATTGTTCTTGAAGAAAAAAGATCAACACCAAAGAAGGTTGATCTAGGCTGATTTTAAGTGGATACCTATAAAGATCGGATACTTATATGGCTAAGAGAGAATCTATCTTCTTTCAAATCTAGATTTGAAAAAAAGATTAGCAAATCAAGTATGTAATCCAATCATATATTTAATTTTAGTATAAAATCAGCATGTGTTAATTTCGACATATGAAGTAGATCTTTGTATGCCTACCTTCTTTCAGATCTAGATTCAAAAAAAAGATTAGCAAATCAGGTATGTAATCTGATCATATATTTAATTTTAGCATAAAATCAGCATATGTTAATTTCGGAATACGAAGTAGATCCTTATGTGCTTAATTTTATGTATGCTTTTTCTAGATTAAAAGATATTTTAATCTTTGATTTCACTATATTATTTAGAAAAAAAAAATTTGAAATACACATACATACGCTCACATGAATTATAATAGTGATATCAGAGCCACGGATTTCATATATATAAAATTGATATATATATATTTTTAAAAAAAGTTTTAAAATCTGATTTTTCTTAACACATAAGATGTATGAATGTTTAATTTTGATTTAAAAATTATTTTAGATCAGATTTTTGAAAGAATAGTGTCCTACAAGCCAATCGCATAGGGATACGAAGAAACTTTTCTTTATTTTCTTCCTACTCATTTGTATGACATTAGTTATTTTTATTTATGAAGTATTATGTTTTCCCATTACTGCATCATATTTTTTTATAATTATAATAAACTTCATAGATTAGGACAATAATTTTAGGACCATGATCAGATCATGTCAGTGAGACTTAAAATCTTGATAGCCCTAATTTAAAATATTTCTAGTCATTGGATCATCGAGTTGGAGATCGATGATATCGATGAGACTGGTACATCTCATGTATGCTTGATCGAGATGATGGTTGATCTCACAACCATTTGTTTGGTGACACTAATATAAGGATGTAGGTGCTCATTAGAGAATGAATTCACTGAACTGACCCGCCAAAAGAATATCTGATGGAGCCTTACAGCATGTCAATAGATGGTTCTTTAGTGAGAGTGGTGCATGTGATCCTTTGACCTGAGATCATCATGGTACCTTATGTACATGAACCCTTACTTTGATTTATTCTCTAGCACACTACTTTGAGATATGTATGGGATATTCTGGGTATGATGAAGTGTACATGGAGGTTGTGAGTGGTCAATAAGAAATCGATCACTCTTTGTAGGAAGAGAGAACATCCTATGTGATCTCATAGGATGATGACTCTGAGAGTCTCTGGCTAGAGCAGGGATGAACAGTAGAAATAGTTTCTACTAGTTCATCAATCGAGTTATCATCATCAGATCGAGATACATATGGATAGATATTTGAGTTTGACATATTTTTATACCCATGGTTTTTTCGGGATGTTGTGTGATCGAAGGATTGAATTGCTCGGTAGCTCATCACGGAAGGATAATTTTGGTATTTTTATCAAATTTTAAATTTTTTGGATAGTCATGATATATTGCTTGACATCAATCTTAACTTGTGGACTCATCAGAATTAAAAGAGTTTAATTCAAGAATCAATTAGGAAGAGTCCTAGTTGATTGGGACTCTTGAGCTGACTTAATCCAATCAGATTAGGGTTACGTCGAGAGTCTTAATCCACTGCTGGCTAGATTTGGAATCTAATGGGTCACACACAATAAAAATTTGATCTTGGTTCAATCTATTTGGATTTATTATAAATTCAATGGGTTAATTAAATTGCTAGCACATGAATTAACCCAAGTTCTCAATTGAGTTCAGTGTAAATGTGTTTGTGCTAACCCTTTGCTTGTTGTCTTGACTTAATATGATTAGGTTTGAACCATCTTATTATTAATTAGTTTATTTAGATTTTATGAAAGAGTTCTATGTGAATCCACCACCTCCATGCCATAATCTACATGCCAATTTATTTGTGGCGTCACATTTATCTTGGAAGCTAAGGAGAGGAGTCCTTCTCCTTTACTTATCTTAATTCTCTTACATCTTCCACATGTCCCTCAATTTTGTGTGCCATCAGATGGCACCTTGGGACTTATAGGTGTGGAAAAGGAGAAGGAGTCCTTCTCTGGGAAGGAACTTCATGCCAAAGTAAATATGGGATGCCTACTTTTTGTGCATTGAAATGGAAGAGTCCATTTCATACTGAACTCTTAATTCCTTCCATTATTTCTATGCATTTTCTTAATTCCTCGTGACATATGATGGCGCTTGGGATGTGGGGTGTGGAAGAGGAGGAAGAGTCCTTCTCTTAGAAGGAATTTGAATGCCAAATAAATTGGATAGCCTTTCATATTTGCATTGATATGGAAGAGTCCATAATATCATGGACTCTTGATTTTTCACGCCCTCCCTCTTATCCCATGCGCCATATGATGGTGTTATATTTTTTCTAAGTAGAAGAAGAGTCCTTCTACTAGTTAACTTCTTTAGTTCCATGCCATCCCTTTGAATTCTATGGAAAAAAAAAAATTAAATGGTGCGTGTAAGAATGAAGGGATGCCAAGAGTTGGCATCCCATGGTGTCGCCCATCCTTTTCTATTTAAAGGGGGTGCTACACCTAGTTTCTACATGCCATTTTGGGTGGTAGTTGGGCATGGAAATAAGAAAAAATTGATAGAAAAAATCTAAAAAAAGATAAGGGAAAAAGAGAAAGAAAAAATGGAAAGGAAGGGATGAGAGAAAAGGAAAAGCATGAGATGCTTGTCCTAAAATCAGTTTGTTCAAGTATTGAACATCTGATTTAATTTTAGTGTAGTGTGATCTTTTACGAAAGGATTTTTAAAGAGATCTTAGTGAAGGTCATGAAGGCATACAAACATGTTGGAGTTTTATGGTTTCATGCACGTATAATTTTTCAAAACAAGTATGCAGTGAAATTTAAAAAATTTTTTAGATTAAATCTAATTTAATCTAACCATGCATAAGATCAAATCTTAAAATCATAAATAGAATCGTCATATATGAGATAAGATTTAGATACAGAAATCAAATAAAAAAAATAAATATAAAATATACCTGAACATGGATCAATCTTCAACACAAACTGATGATCATGGATGTCTTCCGAAGGTCCCTTGTAGCCTCACAAGCGTCTGACCTCTACAGATATCCACACAAGATTCTGATCTGATCAGATGTCTTTTGATCTCACCAGGGTGCTAGCTCCCTTATAGAGATCGTATTTTGATAGTTGAAAATCTTCTTTTCTTCTATGACACTCTTAGAGAACAAGAAGATGTAGGAAGATTTTGATCTCTATGCTAGAGATCATGAGAAGAACCCTTTCTTCTCTTTTTTTCCTAAAATCTATACACCAAATCTCTACAATGGAGATATAAAAATTTGTCCAACTTTTGGACAAAGAGAAGAGGAGACATCCATGTCTAAATATGGACAAAAGGGAGAGATAGAGATGTCTAAACAACCAACATTTGGTTGTTGTAAGAAAGAAGAGATCAATTCACCAACTTACCTCACGTCAAATCTCTTCACGCCGTCCCACCTTTCTCCCATGGTTTTCATGCACAAAAGGGGCTCTATTTGGCATCATAACCTGATGGAAATCTTATCTAAACCATCCCATATGCTGGTGGTTTTTATAGGCCAACAAAGAGTCCTAATTTGAAAAGGAGATGAGTCCAAAGGGCCTTGGACTCTATCCTTTTTGTGCCGCCCAAACACCAAGGATTTTTGTCTAGATTTCTCATGGTAAAAAAGAGTTTCATGGAGCTTATTACATGCATAAAAGAAGGAGAAAAATAGGTGTCATATCTGGTTCAACGTGGAAAGTGGGCGTGGGGTGTTTTGGCGCATGGAAGGGAAGAATTTCAAAATCTTGGGACTTTTTATTAGATGACTGTTTTAAACTCAATAAAATATCAATAAATTTTAATCATATTAAGACTTGATTAGATCCAAATAGATAGGAATCTAAATCTGATTTGGAGTCTAATCTATTTAGATTAGATTTTTCTAATTGGAGGAGTCTTAGTCCTATTGGACTCTTTCTTGGTACTTGAGTCAAACTCAATTTTTTAATTCTAATCCAATTAGAATTTGATGTACCTAAGAAAATAAAGATTTTTAATCTAAATAAAAATTCATATATCTTAGTCTAATTAAAAATTAGATCAAATCCAAATCTTAATTCAAGTGGGACTAATCATCTGATCCTTTTGGGGTTATCTTATAACCCAATTGGGATTGATCAAATTAAACTCATAATGAGTCAAATTAAATCCAATTAAATTAGATTTAATGCAAGCCCCATTGCTCAATCAAATTAAACCAATTAAAAATTTTATTGCTCATTAATCATCCTATAACTCACTAACTCTTTAGCGAGTTATATAATGCAACATTTACATTGGATCAATTATCAATCAAATTGATAATCAAATTTTGTTACGATTCATAATCATAATTCAACCATCTGATTAGTCAAAATTTTTTTTTGTATGTGACTTCATAGGTTCTATTCTGTCTGGTAGTGAGATATATTGTGATCTCTATCACAATATCATTGAAACTCTTTTCAATGGATCAGAACAATTCTAACTCAGCCCACCAAGGATCATTGATCATCTAGATGATCCTCATGAGTCTCACAATCCATCAATGATACCTAGTAGTATGTAGTGACAATCCAGTAGAATAAAAGATGAACCTCTAGGTGCAGTTAACGCATGACACAGTCCCTCTATCGTGAGTCCCAACCAGATGGTAGGTCATGGATAAATCATCAAATCTCAATATTGGTCATATGATAGATTCAATCAGCTCAAGTCCATATATGATTCTATGAAAACTCTTTTTCTATCAATCATACTACTATGGCCATAGACTTAAGAACTCAGCCTCTTAAATTCCATAGGACTACTTCCTTCTACTAGGATCGATAGATCCCATCTCGATGAACACCCCACTCCTACAGTGGACTAACTGTTGCCAACATCTACTACAAGGGCTCATTAAGATCCATGTTGATGTGTCAGTCAAACTCCAGTAGCCTCACTGTGAGTAGTAGTGCCATCTCAGATCAAAGGATTAGTCATATAACTGCAGCATCGAAAAAGTTACTAACAAGTAAGCAGACATTCATATGACTTTTCATATTGGTCACACTCAGTGCTAGTTATTCTCTAACAACCACCTGCACTCTCGCTCTAGTATCTCTACACTGCAGACTCGAGATCCATCTGCCTAAAGGAAGTGATCTGTGCACTGATCTATCCGGATCAATCACCATCTCCATGATGATCCTATGATCAGGAGTAATTTAGAAATTAATCATCAATGACACATGTCTCAAATTCTCAACTCTTTGAGAATATGTATCATTATCTTGTTAATCCCTTGGATGATTCATGGACACATAAATATGAATGATAATATAACTGTCCAATAAGTACAAAATCATGTCCTAAAAATATAATATGTGTCAGTCAAAATTAACTTCTAAGACATACATCTAACAAAATAGTGGTGCAATCAGTTCTTGCAAAGGACGATCGACAGCGAGCTTACAAAGAAGGCTGCAGCACCATATCAAGTTGGGAAGGGCCCTGATCAGTCCCGTGTGGATCATCATTGGAGGGCTTCTACTTTAGAGTCTTATGGAGGTCTCAAAATTATCAGTTTATAGTCTTTATGATGATATATGACTTCTGATCTTCTCTTATTATGCATGCTTTTGATATTTGATTGTAATCATCAAGGGCTTCCTAGGATTTTTGTATTCCAATAGACTAGTTTAAATGTTAAACTTTGTTTTCAATAGTTGAATACATGTAAAAATTTTGAAATTCATATTTCACTGCATCATCAAAATTCAATAGTGATATTAGAGCCATTCTTGTTTGATTCAATCAAATTTTTTATTAAGTTTGTGATATGGATTAGATCCAGTTCAAACTATGTCAAAATCAAATTTTCTGATTGATGTTTAATTGATGTTCTTGATACATTTTATTTATGATAAAGTGTTATCAATCCATGATCAAATTTGGATATGTAAATTTCATGATTTTTAGACTTGTGTAATAAGTTTAAGTTAGATCCTATAATCTAATTTTTGATGGAATTGAAATTCAGTGCATGTGATGCACGGAGCCCTGGAATGCTACATATGGATGTACATTGTTAGAACTTAAGGTTTTACGGTTGATGCATTTACTTAAGATCCAAGGGTTAACCATCATGTTATTGGGCACTCACCATTATAGGTCAACCATTTTGATTGTAGCTCGAGGTATATGTGGAGCCGAAAAAATTTGATCATGGAAAGAAAGCATCAAACATGGATTAAGATTTTTGTCGATGGATTTATTTAACTATAATTTATTGATCTAAAGTATTTAGAATTAATGATTATTGATTAAATCAAATTCATGATTCTAATTTGATTAGAAGTCATGTTTTAATTTAGGTTGATCTAATTATCATTTACCTAATTTGATTAGGATTTGAGTCATGGTTGACCAACTCTATACTAACCTAATTGGATTAGGATTAATCTAAGAATTGATCAATCTAACTCAAATAGATGATAAATGATTGACTTAAAATTAAACTTTGAGTCAAGGGTTGAATCCGAATAAAAAATCCTAGATGGGTCTAATACCCATATATTTGAACATATTAATTGACATATATATGAATAATATCATAATAAAAATAACATAAGTAATTTGTTATTATATTTTATAATTATTATAAAATGTATCTTATATGGTTATGGACTATGGTACATCTATGTAATGGATGTATGCATGAATGCTTTCCTATTGGTTGATTATATAAATGCATCTGCAAGAGTTGCAATAGGGGTTGGGTGCTCCTGATGTATTTATTATCAGCTGAACCTTTCTTTTCTATATTTTCAATTACTGATTGAGATATTTACATGTTGATGTAAAATAATAAAAAAAATATTTGAGAATAGTAAGAATTGTTTCTTTTTATTTTCAAATAAAGATCAAGCATTCATGGTAGACTTCATATGAAGACTAAGACTATCAGGCTTTTGGAGAGCAGAGGCATGTTAAAATTGATCATGAGATGGTTCAATCTATAATGCACATAGGGTTAGACCCATAGATCATCCTGTGGCTCGGATGATTTTTTCAAAAATCCATAACTATTTGTCTTCCTTTTTATATGCTCTTACATGCTGGTAGTTACAAATTAGAATTTACATAGCATATGATGTATGTATATGTTTAGGATGTGTTTGAGACCTAAGTCCCTCATTCAAATAATATTAAGCCATAATAGTGAAGTGTTAAGAACACTATTGATGCCTTCCTTCATGTTAAGCCTGTATTATCTTAAGAACCATAGTAGGCTTGTTGTGCTATCCATAAGGCTTACTGTAGGGATAGAGTTGATACTGTCTTGGTGCATTATGAAGCTAATTATGCTTAGCTCATACTAGATCAATAAGAAATGTCAAAAATTGTAGTGAGTTTGTTGTGCTAGCCATAAGATTTGCTATAGTGATTGGTATGATGTTGACTTAATGATGCTTATGGCATATTCTGGTAGTGCTGCTTTGTTATGCTATCCACAAGGATAGTATTATTTAGGTATGATCATATATGATTGAAGGATATGATTTAACTAAAATATTATAGTTTATTATACTATCCATAAAGCTATAAGTATTTTAGAGATGAAAGTTATGTTGAGAGTTGCATGAGATGCAATTAGTAAAGAGTTACTTATCTTTGAACTCATAGGAGCTTGTTGTGCTATTCACAAAGATTTTTATAAGGAATTGGGATCTCAACCCCACTAAAAAATTTTATGATAAGATTTTTTGATTTCATACTTGAGGGTTATGAAATTTGTTAAAATAATGAGAGACACAATTAGATAAAATCCTCATCTAACTTGTGCATGTCATCATAAGTAGTCTTCTTTTATGTTCTAATATACAAATTTGGATCTTTACTATCACTACATGAGATTATTTTTAAATAGATCAAACATCATGGAATGGTTGAGAAAAAAAAGATGAAGAATGTCTTCACTAAGGTATCTAATTTAGTATTACAGTAATGATGAATATTAGAATTAAATTACAAGAGTTGTCTTGCAAGTGTGAAGTAGGAGCAGAATGCAAAAGTTGCATCTACTAATAATTTGTATGAGATACAAATTAATTATTATTGAGTATTTCAGCTTTAAAATATTGGGTATGTGATACCTTATATAGGTTCTACTTATGCAAAGTGTTGCTAGAACTATAAAGCTGAAGTAAGATGACTACTTGCTTTTTGGCATTGATGGATAGTCCATTCATGTTAAGACTGTAGAAATCTATGTAACCTTATAGTAAGATTTAGAAACTAGTAGATCATTGTTATATGTCTAAACTTATCAGAAATATTATTCTAAATCTTTTGCTATTGTAGCATAGTTTTGAAATTAATGTTGAGAGTAAAAGTTACTCTCCTTTCGATAAACTTTAAGACTATGATCTCATATTTTTATCACTTAATGATGTTGTTCTTCATGATTGATGAGAACAAGAAATAAATATGTGATAGTCACATATCTCAGGGCAAGTAAGGTATTAGGTCCTGAACATATGAATGTTCAAAGACTAATAATATCTCAACCCAGAGATTGACACTTCATATGTAATATGATGTGTTTTCTAAAATACTTCACAAATCTTATTATCTCATTCTAAAAAATATCTTAAAATTACTGTATATATTAGATATCGTCAAAATCTGTTACGAGCACTCCATATGAGATATGGAAAAGGGCAAAAGGTAGGTTGTCCAACTTATGTGAAAAGTGTTGATGTACATAAGTTTTATGCTAAAACAAGTTTATATATATATATATATATATCAGTTTATAGGTTATCCTAAGAGTAGTATGTGATACTACTTCTACCACACTACTTGACAAAAGTGTTTTAACAGTAGATATGCCACCTTTTAGAAAAAAAATTTCTAAGAAGGAGACAGTGGAAGGATAATTGAACTTGAGAAGTTCAAGACCTATGAACTATCCTATCATAACTTGTGGAATGTCCACAAATTGATCCTTAACTAGAAGTGCTCATTGATGAGGCACAACCATGATATACACCTCCTCACCAAAGGTCAATTCAGGTGTATAATGTACCACTCAAATATGGTTTGTAATTGAGAATGACGATATACCATACATCATTGAGAATGGTGTTTCCTTGACTTGTTCGGAGATAGTCATAAGTAGAGACTCTAACAATTAATCTGAAATCATGTTATCTGAAATTAACTCTCTAAACATCAATCAAGTATGAACTATGGTTGAAGCACCTCTGGGAATGACCCAACAGGTTGTTAACAGAGATGTCAATCTGAATTTTTATTATTGCCACATGCCATCTAAAGAGTTTGTTTCTAGTGGGAGGGCAGATGTATTTATAGATTCAAGTAGGTATTGAGGAGTAGGTACTTCTATTTTTGATAAGATAGTCAAAATATTTGACTTTATCAAATATAAATGAATCATATGTGTGTGCAAGAAGATAAGTGAGATTCTCACTAACTTCTTGGTTATGTATGTGGGTGACATACAGCATATTGGAAAGATAGTCTCGATATTGCACTCGATCAATGATGTGCTTATCACAAATATTTTCATAGAAAAGACTTGGGTTAAGCATCCAATATATTTAGCATCTATAGGGATAGATGTAAGTGGATGTTAGGCTTGTCTTAGTCTAGGTACATAGAATTTATGTTGAAGGAGTTCAATATGAATGGATGTAAAGGAGTTTACTTATCCATATATTCAATGTACCAAGCCCGATATGAATTATGTTCTGTGCATAATCATTGATTTCAGACAGATCCTTGATAGGATCTTTTGAAAACTATGAAAAGCATTCTCAAAGTACTTGAGAAGTACTAGAGGAGTAGTGAATTGAAAAAGTTTTAAATAGCTAAATATATTTGTTTCATTTAAATATTGTTAGTAAAGATTGCTAAGGAAAGTCACCAAATGAAAGGATTCATCATTGAGTTGGGTGTGGTCTCACTAGGAACCCACGCACATCCTAGGCACTTTCACCTCATTCATGATATGATCATAAAATGAGTTAGTATTAAAAATATTATAATAGATCAGTTCACTAAGCCTTACACAGCAGCAGTATAATTGCCATTCTGATTGTATAGACATCAGGTACAGAGGCGATTGACTTTAGTGTAAGTGGAAGATTGAAAGAATAGTACCCTACAAGCCAATCGTATAGGGATGTGAAGGAACCTTTTTTTATTTTCTTTCTACTCATTTGTATGACATTAGTTATTTTTATTTATGAAGTATTATATTTTATCATTTGCTGCATCATATTTTTTTATAATTATGATAAACCCCATAGATTAGGACAATAATTTTAAGGCCTTGATGAGATCATGCTAGTAAGACTTAAAATCTTGATAGCCTCAATCTAAAATATTTCTAGTTGTTGGATCATCGAGTCGGAGATCAATAATCTCAATAAGACTGGTACATCCTATGTATACTCGATCGAGAAGATGGTTGATTTCACAACCACTTATGTGGTGACACTAATACAAAGATGTAGGTACTCATTAGATAATGACTTCACTAAACTGACCTGTCAAAAGAATATCTGATGGAGCCTTACAGCATATCAATAGATGGTTCTTTAGTGGGAGTGATGTATGTGATCCTTTGACCTGAGATCATCGTGGTACCTTGTGTACATGGATCCTTACTTTGGTTTATTCCCTAGCACACCACTTTGAGATATGTGTAGAATATTCTGGATATGATAAAGTATGCATGGAGGTTGTGCGTGGTCAATAAAGAATCGATCACTTCTTATAGGAGAAGAGAACATCTTATGTGATCTCATAGGATGATGACTCTGAGAGACTCTGGCCAGAGCAGGGATGAATAGTAGAAATGATTTCTACTGGTTCATCAATCAAGTCATCATCATCATCAAATCGAGATACATATGGATAGGTATTTGGGTTTGACATATTTTCATACCCATGACCTTTACGAAATATTGTGTGATCGAAGGATTGAATTGCTTGGTAACTCATCATGAAAGGATAATTTTGATATTTTCATCAAATTTTAAATCTTTTAAGTAGTCATGACACATTACTAGATGTCAATTTTGACTTGTGGACTCATCAAAATTAAAAAAAATTTAATTCAAGAATCAATTAGGAGGAGTCCTAGTTGATTGGGACTCTTGAGCTAACATAATCCAATCTGATTATGATTACGTCGAGAGTCTTAGTCCACTGCTGGTTAGATTTGAAATCCAATGGGTCACATACAATAAAAATTTAATTTTAATTTAATCTATTTAGATTTATTGTAAATCCAATAGGTTAATTAAATTACTGGCACATGAATTAATCCAAGTTTCCAATTGGGTTCAGTGCAAATGTGTTTGTGCTAATCTTTTGCTTGTTGTCTTGACCTAATGTGATTGGGTTTGAACAATCTAATTATTAGTTGGTTTATCTGAATTTTATGAAAGAGTTCCATGTGAATCCATCACCTCCATGCCATAATCCACACGCCAATTTATTTATGGCGTCATATTTATTTTGGAAGTTAAAGAGAGGAGTCCTTCTCCTTTACTTATCTTAATTCTCTTACATCTTCTACACATCTCTTAATTTTGTGCACCATTATATGGTGCCTTGGGACTTGTGGGCATGGAATAGGAGAAGGAGTCCTTTAGGAAGGAACTCCACGCTAAAATAAATATGGGATGCCCACTTTTTGTGCATTGAAATGGAAGAGTCCATTTCATACTGAACTCTTAATTCCTTCCATTATTTCTACGCATTTCCTTAATGGGGCATGGAAGAGGGGCATGGAAGAGGAGGAAGGGTCCTTCTTTTGGAAGGAATTTGAATGCCAAATAAATTGGATAGCATTTCATATTTGCATTGATATGGAAGAGTCCATAATATCATGGACTCTTGGTTTTTCATGCCCTCCCTCTTATCCCACACGCCATATGATAGTGTTATACTTTTTCTAAGTAGAGGAAGAGTCCTTCTACTGGTTAACCTCTTTAGTTTTCATGCCATCCCTTTGAATTCTATGAAAAAAAAAAATAAATGGTGCATGTAAGAATGAAGGGATGCCAAGAGTTGGTGTCCCATGGTGTTGCCCATCTTTTTCTATTTAAAGGGGGTGCTACACCTGGTTTCTACATGCCATTTTGGGTGTTGGTTGGGTGTAGAAATGAGAGAAAATTGATAGAAAAAATCTAAAAAATGATAAGAGAAAAAGGGAGAAGAAAAATGGAAAGGAAGGGATGAGAGAAAAAGGAAAGCATGAGATTCTTGTCCTAAAATCAGCTTATTCAAGTATTGAACATCTGATTTAATTTTTATGTGGTGTGATCTTTTAAGAAAAGATTCTTAAAGAGGTCTTAGTAGAGGTTATGAAGACGTACAAGTGGTGGTGCAATCAGTTCTTACGAAGGACGGTCGGCAGCAAGCTTACAAAGAAGGCTGCAGCACCATGTCAAATTAGGAAGGGCCTTGATCAGTCCTGTGGATCATCATTGGAGGACTTCTACTTTGGAGTCTCATGGAGGCCTCAAAATTACTAGTTCGTGATCTTCATGATGGTATATGACTTCTGATCTTCTCTTGTTATACATACTTTTGATATTTGATTGTAATCATCAAGGGGTTCCTAGGACTTTTATGTTTCAATAGACTAGTTTAAATATTAAATTTTATTTTTAATAATTAAATATATGTAAAAATTTTGAAATTTATATTGTACTGCATCATCAGAATCCAATAATTTGCCATTCATATATGGGATATGTGAAGGCATGCATAATTTTGAAAATTATTTTAGATTATTTTCTAGTATATATATGTGATATATACTTGCATGCACAAATTTGAAAATTATTTAGATCTGATTTATGATTCATATATGAGATTGATGTTTGTATATTGAGGTCTGAAAATTTAGTTAATAATTTGTATATAAGATATATGATATTATGTTTAGATCTGAATTTTACAAACATATATAATATATATGCTTGTATGTTAAATCTAAAAATTAGTTTTAAGATTAAAAATTTTTTAAATATAAATAATTTAGATCTAAAATTTAGTTTTAGAATCTAAAATTTATGTTTGTGCATGAGGGTTTGGACATAGATAGATCAAAAATTAGGTCATATAATTAGATTACATCTAGGGTTTTGATTTAATCATAATGGGTCAAATCAATTTAGCAATTAATTAAATCGAGTTAAGTATTGATTAAGATTAGGTCAATTAAGTCTTAGATCATATAATTATGATTGATCGAATCGATTAAATCCCATATGTAGAATCGATTAACCTAAAGACCTAATTTAGGTCGATGGCTTGAGCCTGATTCATTTGAGCTAATCTATTTGGACCAATTGACCAATTAATATCTAACACAAGTAATTGAAAAGAGGTTATTTAATTGATTCTATTCACTGATCTAGTTAATTTATTGGTGTCTAAGAAAAGTAATGGAGAGACCCCATCGATCTCTACTTATCTGACTAATTTGAAAGATTGAGTCTTCAATATGGTTGCTTGGTGGTTTGGTTTAGCTCATATCAATTAGATCAGTAATTTGATAGCTGATTAGATGAGACCTAAACCTAAACCTCTCCATGAATATTAATTCTAGAGGTCTTCCACCCTTGTAGTTGTATGAATGTGCTACTAGTGTTGATTATTCTCGACTGATCATAGTGATTCAGTTGCATCGAGAACACACAACCACTCTATTAGCAAAGAGCTGCTTTAGGATAAAGATGAGGTTGGATCCGATAACTGTTAGATGAGGGTTCCAATGATACTTTTGCACCTATTTGTGAATGATGGGTTGGACTTAACTAAGGAGTATGGTCAATAACTGCTAGGTGAGCCCATATAACTTAGAGCCAAATCGCTGCAACATACTTAGAGAAGCATCTGGATAAGATGTTGTCCACACATCAATGTGCATATTATCAATAACTGTTAAGTGGCGTGCACGACATCGGTGGGACCGTAGCATCCATTAGAAAGTCAATTATCGTATTAGAATTTTTGCTTCCCATCTAGAGAGTGTAGGAATCCAAAAAAAAATAGTGAGAATTTTATTTGCTTCTTAAAGTCCCTAGAGTAAATATAAAATTTAAAGTACAAAAGTCTAACTTGAATCTCTACTCTCGCAGTTAAACCATATCCGCTTCAAATCCTCTAGGCCGCATCCTTGAGTCCAATCGTTTGATCGAAACCAATTTTAGAGATTGGCTAAGAAATCTCAAGATTGTCTTGATTTTTAAAAAATTAGGATATGTACTTGATCAGGACCCTCTAGTGATACCAAACCATCCTAATGCTGAGCAGAAGTAGCATATGATAAATGGATAGATGAAGACAATCGGGTTAAGTGCTATGTGTTGGCTTCCAAGTCAAACGAGTTATAGAGCTAGCTTGAGCATATGCCCATTGTCAGGGCTATGATCACTCACCTATAAAAGTTGTATGGTGAACAGAGCCATGCAACATATTTTAAAGTCTCCAAGAGACTTTTCAATATGAAAATATGTGAAGGATAGTCGGTCCATGAACACTGTATGACAGTAATCAAGGACTTTGAGGAGCTTGAGAAACTTAGGCTTAATATGCAAAGAAATTATAGATGGATTTGATCCTTCAATCTCTTACGAGTTCATATAGTCAATGTATTATAAATTTTTATATGAACAAACTTGATTGCACCATATTCGCACTGGTCAATATGTTGGTCACTACTGAGAGAACCTTAAAAATTTCAAGGGGCACTATTTTCACTATAGAGCAGACTTTTTCATCCAAGAGAAAGTCTGATCGGAAGAAGAAGAATAAACTTGCAAAGAAATAGAAGAAAGAGAGCAAGCTAAAGAAGGATATTTCGAAGAAGGCTGCAGCAAAAGAAAAGTATTTTTACTATGATGCTGATAGCCATTCAAGGAGGAATTGTCTACTCTATCTGAAGAGCCTGAAGACCAAGAAGAGCGACACACCTTTAGAAGGTATGTCAAGTATGCTTATAATTGAATCTAACCTAACAGTTTCTTTTGCTTCTAGTTGGGTATTGGACTCTGATTCGAGTGCTCATATATGTACTTCTATGCAGGGTCTATAAAAAGTAGGAGGTTGAGAGAAGGTAACATGATCTTTTGGATCAGTGATAGAGCAAAAATTACTGCAGAAGTCATTGGCACTTATCCTCTTTGATTACAGTTTAGATTTAGATTAGATTTAAAAGATTATTATTTTATTTCTGTAGTTAGTCCAAATTTGATTTTCGTATCTATGCTAGCACAGAGCGGTTTTGATTTCAATTTTAATAAAAACTTTTATTCTATTAATTTATGAAATAAATTAATTGCACGTGATCTTTTAATTGACAGTCTTTATCACTTACATGTTGATATGAATGTGAATATAAATGAGCAAGTAATGAGTACCGTATATCAAAAGAGATCCAAAGATGAAATCAACCAGAAGTACTTGTGGCATTTTAGGCTTGGTCATATTGAAGAGGAAGGATAAACAAACTAGAAAAGAATAGGATCCTTGACTCTTCTGATTTTAAGTTATACCCAACTTGTAAATCTTACCTTTGAGGAAAAATGGTCAAATTGCTCTTTGTGGGACATGAGGAAAAGGCCATTGAGTTATTTGCCCTGGTACACATCGATGTGTGTGGGCCATTTGATATGTAGATCAGGAATGGTTATAGCTACTTTATCATCTTTATCAATGATTTGTCACTGTATAGGTATGTGTTTCTGATGAAATATAAGTCTGAAGTTTTAAAAAATTTAAAAAATTTAGAATTAAAATAAATAAATAAATAAATAAATTTATTAAAGTTCTTCGATCTGATCGAGGAGGTGAATACCTTAATCAAAAATTTTTAAAATATCTTAAAGACAACAGCATAGTCTCTCAATGGACTCCTCTTGAAATACCTCAGCTCAATGAGATATCTGAAAAGAGAAATAGGATCCTATTAGATATGGTTAGATCCATTATAAGCTTCACTGATTTACCCTTATATCTTTGGAGACATGCCTTATTAATAGTAATATATCTATTGAATAGGGTTTCCTTCAAAATCTGCTCCAACCTAACCATATGAGATATGGCACGATAAGAAGCTGAGTCTAGATTATCTAAATACTTGGGGATATCCAACCTATGTGAAAAAATAGATGGCTGACAAATTAGAGTATAGATTTGCTATAGCTCATTTTATAGGATATCCAAAGGAATCCATGGGATATTACTTCTACTTTCTTCAAGATCATAATGTGATTGTGAATTGACATATCATATTTTTAGAAAAATAGTTTATCTAGGATGGTGGCAGTGGGAGGTTAGTTGAGCTTGAAAAGAAGATCTCTGATGAGCAAAGAGCTATAGATCCTCAGGAACCCATTATTTATGAGCCAGTAGTTGATGTTCCTCCATCACCTCATAAATCTAGTTGGATCTCCTATCCTCATGAAAGGTACATGGATAGCTTACAAAAGAAGTAAAGAAAATATTTCTTATGGGAGATAAGGATCCTGGAGATGATTCGAATACCTTTGACGAGGCAATGTTTGATATCGATTTTGAGAAATAGTTAGACACAATAAAGTCAGAAATTGACTTGATGCACTCGAACTAAGTCTAGACCTTAGTAGATCCACCTGAGAGTATAGTACCCATTGGGTGTAAATCGATCTGCAAAAAAAAATAGGTGCAAATGGTAAGATAGAGACCTATAAAGCTAGGCTCGTGGCAAAAGATTATAGTTAGTATGAAGGTATTAACTATTAGAAAACCTTCTCGTCTGTAGCTATACTGAAATCCATCCGTATTTTATTTGCTGTTACAACTTATTATAATTATAAAATCTGGTAGATGGATGTGAAAACTACTTTCTTGAATGGATATCTTAAGGAAGATATCTATATAGACCAACCTTTAGATTTCACATCCAATGATGGTGATTATAGAGTCTGCAAGCTGCAAAGATCCATATATGGATTAAAGCAAGCTTTTTAAAGTTGAAATCTTCATTTTGATGATGTAATCAAATCATTTAGTTTCATAAAAAATGAAGAAAAATCCTTTGTATACAAAAGAATTAGTAGGAGTGTAATAATATTTCTTGTATTATACATGGATGATATTTTTCTTATTGAAAATGATATTTTTATACTGACCTTGGTCAAAAGATAGTTGTCTAAAGAATTTTTCATGAAAGACCTAGAAAAAGTATCCTATATTTTTGAAAAAAAATCTATAGCGATAGATCTAAAAGGATGCTAGGTCTGCCATAAAAACTATACATAGAGAAAGTACTGAAGAGATTTAGTATGAAAAAATCTAAAAGAGGACTTCTATCTTGTAGGCATGGTATTCATCTTTTCAAGATGATGTGTCCGACCACATCTGAGAAAGTTCAGTGCATGAGTAAGATTCTTTATGCCTCAGCCATAGGGAGCTTCATGTATGTCATGCTGTGTACTCGTCTTGATATTATATTTACTGTGAGTGTCACAAGTAGATATCAGTCAAATCTAGACGAAAAGTACTGGATAGCTATGAAGAACATTCCTAAGTACTTCAGAAGAATTAAAGATTTGTTCTTGATCTTTGAAGAAGGTTCTGAGTTACAAGGTAAGGGTTATACTAATTTAGACTTCATGTTTGATCCTGATGATAGAAAATCGACATCAAGATATGTATTCATATGCAATGGTGATACAGTCAGCTGGAAGAGTTTCAAGCAATCCATCATAGCAGATTCGACCATAGAAGTTGAATATGTGGCTGTTTCAAATGCTGCAAAGAAAGATTTTTAGTACAAAAGTCCATCGTAGAGCTTGAGGTAATGACATCGGATGTCATACCATTGTATTGCAATAACAGCGGAGCCATAGCACTTATTAAAGAGCCAAGGTCTCATCAAAAATTGAAGCACATCGAGCTGTGACTCCACATCATACATGACTACCTAAAAAAAAATATGTTGAGGTGCGAAAAGTAGACTCCATGAATAATGTGGTGACCTGCTGATAAAGCAATTGAGCCAGCTAAAGATAGAAGTCCACCTTGAGAAGATGAAACTTAGATTAGTGGCTAATTGGCTTAGTCCAAATGGGAGATTGTTAGATGTATGTCCCAAAAGTCAATATGACTGACACATTATAATAACACTAGGATATAATTTTGTACTTAAAATATTGATTTGATCAATAAAAAGATAAGTTTATTTTCATTCAAGTGTGATGTACCTTTGAATCATCCATAGAATTAATACTTACGATACATATTCTCAAGATGTTGAGAATTGAAGCATGTATAATTAATTCTTAAATTACTTTTGATCATAGTATTATCATAAAGACTGTGATCGATCTAGATAGACCAGCATATAGATCACTTTCTTCGAGGTAGATGAGTCTCTGATCTACAGTATACAGATATTGAGCAACAAGTACAGATAGTTGTTAGAGAATAACTAATATTGAGTATGACTATACGAGAGACCATATAGATTTCTACTCAATCGTCAGTGATCATCTCGATATTGTAGTTGTATGAATGATCTTTTGATCTACGATGGCACAGTTGCTCACAGTGAGGCTGCTAGAGATTGACTAACACATAAACATGATCTCTTTGAGTCCTTGTAGTAGATGTTGGTGACAATTGATCCACTGTAGGAGCAGGATGCATATCTAGATAGAATTTATCAATCATGATAGAAAAGAGTAGTCTTATAAGATTTGAGAGGCTAAGTCCGTAAGTCTATGGCCACGTAGTGTGATTGATGAAAAAGAATTTTCATGAA
Organism: Elaeis guineensis; assembly: GCF_000442705.2. Classification (NCBI taxonomy): domain Eukaryota; kingdom Viridiplantae; phylum Streptophyta; class Magnoliopsida; order Arecales; family Arecaceae; genus Elaeis; species Elaeis guineensis. The sequence continues at coordinate 2,939,209 of NW_027332420.1, forward strand.
AATCATAATTGGACTTGAGCTAATCGAAACTATCATATGACTAATGATGAAGTTTGATGATTTATCCATGATCTACTATCTAGTCAGAACTCACAATAGAGGGACTGAATCACACAAAAACTACATCTTGAGGTTCTTTCTCGATTCTATTAGTTGTCACTATATACTGCTAGGTGTCACTGGTAGATTGTGAGAGCTTACTAGGATTGTTCAGGATCGACAGTCCTTGTTGAGTTAGAGTGAAATTATTTTGACTCATTGAAAAGAGTTTCAATGATACTATGATAAAGATCATAGTTATCTTATTACTAGATAGAATTAAATTTATAGGGTTACACAACAAAGGCATTAGACCTGGATTAAGCAATTGGGCTTATGAAGTCTCTATTGGGTTAGGAGAAATCTTATTGGGTTCAGGATAACCTTACTAGTACAAGGTTGAACCTAATTTTCTTTTTAAATTTGAATTATTTATTTGATAAGAATAATTTGAGTTAATTATCTGCTAAGAATCTAAATAAATTAGATTCATTGGGCTCCAAATGTTGGGTGCCTAGAATTTTGGATCATGTGCATTAAGGATCCATACCCCTAATCAATTTCTTGATTTATTTTGTTGGGACGTCACTTGATTTGACCAAGTGTGGGTGTGCCCACTTGGAAGATGGCATAAAGGAAAAGGGAGGGGCATCTCTTATCCCCTGGTTGGCATGTGAGAGAGAGCCCTAGAGGGCACCAAGGGTTGGTGCCCCTTGGTTCATTTAGGCATGGGCAAAGATTAGAGCAACAAGGAGTCCTAATGCGATTAGGATTCATGATAAGGAGCAGGTTTGGTTTTGAATAGGATTCAAATCTCTCCTCTATTTAAAGGGCTCTCTCCTAAGAGTTATTCATCAGATTTTTAGCAAGCTCCAAGTCTTCAAACAAGCCCCTATGCTCCCTCTCTCTTCTCCCTTTGGTTCCAACGTCCAAGCTCTTGGATGTCCCGCCATCTCCAATGCCCAAGGAGCTTGGACGTCTCCTCCTTCTTGCTGGTTTCTGGTCTTGATTGCTTTAAGGATTAAGTAAAGAGAGATCAAAAAAAGAAGAGGAAAAAAAGATCAAGGCAAGATCAAGAGTTGATCAAAGGATCCAGGCTTCGTTCAGATTCGTAGGAAGATTATTCTTGGAGAAGAAAGATCAACACCAAAAAGAGCAGATCTTAACTGATCCTCAATGGGTACCCATAGAGGCTGAGCACTTGCACAGCTAAGAGAGAACCCTCCTTCTTCCAGATTCAGATTTGAAGAAAGAATTAGCGAATCAAAAATATGATCCGATCATATATATATAATTTCAGCATAAAATTAGTATGTGTTAATTTCAGCATATGAAGTAGATCCTTGTGTGCTTAATTTTATGCATGCATATTCTAGATGAAATGATATTTTAATCTTTGATTCTGTTGCGTTATTTAGAAAAATAAATTTTTGAAACACACATGCATGCGCTCATACGAAATTACAACATTATCTTGATAATAGTTGTTATAGTAACTAACATTGCCACCAACATATTGCATGAGCTGGGCAAAGGAGGGGGGCACCTCCATAGTGGATCTCCATATCTCCAATGTAAATAAGTCAAAATCCATATTGCATACATAGTAGATAGGGAAAGACAAAGTTAACATGGAAGGAATCATATTATGACACTTCTTATTGTGTAGCATATAAAGGATATTTACATAAGGAGACCAATTATAGATTAAGTAATTGAAAACAATACGTAGATAAAGACCATATTGTCACAATAGGCATCCATGTTGTACAAAGGTATATAAGGCAGTATTTTCACATTAATGCATGATCTAATATAAGACAAAAAACTAAAAGTTGGTGGTCTCTCCAACCCTTTAATACCAACCCTAAACATTTTTGTCACATGCTTAGAATTACAACATAGTCACCTTGAGTGCTTATAGTATAGCATATATCCTAACCCATTTCCTAAAATCCTAGTACTCCTAAACCCTTTAATGCCAATACCTGTATGCCCCCCTAACTAGACCCTATAGGATTATCTATATACATATAATGCAAGGATTTGAAGATCACAATGGATTATATGGTAGGGATTAAAATACTAAAGAAAGAATCTTCTTAGAAGAAGTAACTGCCATTGTCTATGTGATTTGTTTTTATTTTACGCTTTGTAATCTACATAGATGACTAGTTCTCTAAAGACAAAACATTTACTTTATATCAAGAAAAAATTTCAAATACCAAACTATAAAGAATGTGAATATCTTCTACAATCTATTATCCAAATGACATGTATTTCAAATACTGAATCACAAAAAAGCTAAAATTTCAAAGGCAAAGCTTAATCAACAAGAAACACAAATATCTATAAAATCTTTATATCCAGAAATATAACACCTACATAAACGATGTTCTAATGGAGCCCTCTTCCTCAAGCATGATCAAGACTAGTTGGTAAAGAATTGAACCTTGACTCCTACTAAATTTGGTAGAAGTGAAGGTTTAGATGAGTGTAGAATGGAGATGGTAATGGCTAGGAAGATTAAGTCAAGAGCTTGATTTTTCCTAAAATAGTCAAGTTGAACTGATAATTCTTTCGAAAGATCGAGGGATTTTCAATAGTTTGTTCATTTATTAATCCTGTTAGCAGCTAGATGGATGGCTATATTACATTGATATAAAAAAATATGTTAGACTGTGTTTCCAAAGACATCCTCTCAAATTTAAAAAGTTTTAAATAGATTCTTCAAGTTTTGAAACTATTACAAATTGATTCCTCCAGCTCCCCGACAATGGATGGTGTTAGCTTGCCAACTCAAATGATAAAAATGATTCTCTTTTAACCTATTCAAATATCTTTTTAGTTACCCTCCTCCCCCCAATGGAGATTTCAACCCCCTTCAAACCTCTACTCCATTCCTCCATCCTTTAGTAGCTATCAAGTGACAATCGATGATCTAATGCTCCACTTGAGTATAGTTGTCCCTCCATTCTTGTGCATCTCTGAAGCAGCCATCCTCAAAGGTTGAAAAAATTCCATTGAGCCATGAAGGGAGTTTCATCTTTTTCGATCAGTAATGCTTTTTAGTCAAAATTTTTTCTTGAAAATACTTGATTTATAATACATCATGTGATAGACTACCTAGTTTTGAGGCCAAAATTTATTTGAACTCTATTTTTCCCTTGAAAACCCTATGTTTATGGTTGTTGTGCATGTGGTTCATCATTCTGTATCCTTTCAAGGCAAGTTCATGATTTAATCTTATTTAAATACATTGTTCACTATTACATGATGTATTTTGTTTCTCACCTAATACTTATACTCTAATGATGGATACTCAACAGTTCTTAAGGAATTTTTTTGGACTTTGTGCCCACTTTTTCAATGATTTATATGCCTCATTCACTATGGTTATTATGCTAAACTATGATTTGTATGTCCCATTCCTTTTTCTATGATTTATATGCCCGTGTATTGTAGTCCCTTTTGACTTGTGCCCTTGTGTTCTTAAGAGTTTTTTTGCTAAACTATATGCATTCCATTGTAGTTACCATAGTCAAAAAGCTAATATGTTACTTTATGCTAAACTATATGGGTGGAACAAAAAGCCAATATGTGCATTCTGTTGCTGTCACTTTTGGAATTTTTAAAGTTAACTTATAAAAGCTAGTTGACTTGATTACTATTTTAGTTGTTTGTCATCCAAAAAGGAGCCAGGGCATGCATTTAATATTGAAATAGGAGTCACTTGATTATCTATTCACTTGAACATGTCATATTCCATTGTAGCCACTATCATACCTTCTAATTAGCAATGGTTGCTCAAAACTAGCAATGAGTGCTCATAATTTTTTTATTAGAATTTGCAATGGTTGCTCATTGTTCTCTTTATTAGGAAGTATGCAATCTCATACCTGAGAATATGTCATGAAAAAGGGATCAATTGAGACTATAATACAAGTTTCTTTATATTTATTTTTCATTTATTAATTCACTATTTCTTCTTTTTAATATGATTTATAGTGATTATGGAGTATCACCTTCATATGTATGATCTCTATATTTTGGTGTTTGGGATTTACTTGTTATATGAAATATCCTTTTAGTGATATATGAATCATTTAACATCCTTTACCTATCATAAATAATATTTCAATATTGATTATATTTGTTGCAATAAGGTTATGAGCAACCATTGCTCATGTAGGTTTCTTATATCCATTCTTGTAGGGATGGATAGTGATAGGGCTGAGTATGGATTGAATTTGGTTGGATTGAGAGAAAAATTTTATTGATTGAATCCAATTGGATTAAATTTTTTTTCAAGCCGCTACCAACCATTTATCATGTATAAATCATTTGAAACTGAAGAACAGTTTGTAGTAGGTTCAGATGGATTATGTCAGTTTGAGCTTCAATGTTGACACCAATATTAATTTTAAGTCTAATTTTATCCACTTAAGTTTATTTATTTTTTATTAATTTAATATAAAAAGATCTAAACTTTATAAATTATAAATTTTAGATCTTTTTAACTTATATAAAATAAAAAAAAAATACTCATCTGAAAGCTCTTACATATGAAAGCTTTCACTTTCGAATTATCTCAAATTGATGTACTTCTATTAACAATTCAATAATAATATTTTCATAAATCCAAATAGATGATAGGATATTTTTTTAGAATGAAGTATTGAAGTCTAAATGATATCGTACAAAAAAAAATAAGTTTGTGAAATATTACATTGGTTGGATTTGGTTTCATATGGGTTAAAAGTATAGAACCAAAACCGACCATAAATAATCGATTTTTTATAAATTTCAATCGATTCCATCTAATTTATATCTTTCAACCGATCAAAATCGATGTTTATTGGGTCAGATTGGATGGGCTTCTTCGGGTTTCGGTTATTTGCTCAGTTCTAGATAGTGATCTATTTACTGTAGAGATCTACTACGGGAGATCCATCAAACTTTCCTTGACATATACTTCAGAAGGAGCTTAGCTTGTGGCTTATATTGGATATGTGGAGTACGAGATGGATGAAATGAGTGTAAGCTACAAGGATATTCTCTTGTTTCCATCCCATCAACCTTCATAGATAGCTATTGCTTCTAGTGCTGATAAGGTAGCTGGTAGAGAGATGCCTTAAGAGAGTAATGAGATTTAGATAGAGCCAGTTGTAGCTATAATGACCAATAAGGAAGCAATTGAGCCAAGCTAAAGTAGGAAGATCAGGATTAAGAGAGTTTATGTCAAAAGAGTTGGTGGGAAGAAAGCAACTGTAGCCAAAAAAGAGAAAGATAATGATGATAAGGAAAGGAAAGATGGTGATGATAAGGAGAAGAAAGTTGCAGCCACTACTAAGGAGAAAAAAGCTAATAAGAAGGAGAAAGAAAGGAGGTGCCACTACTACCAAGCATGTAGATAGTAATGATAGCAGTAATGATAGTGATGTTTTTTCTTTGGTGAGCTAAGAGAGTCGGATGAGAAGTAGACAATAATTTGTTTAACGAGCATGTGGTTAAGGACCTTATTGATGAGTAGATAAGAACCTAAACTAATCATTCTAGGCTCAACACAGATGCAAATACCTTTACAGATCTAGAGATAGTGAGAGAGAAGTGGAGTCTAGTGATGGTTATGATTTCAAGATCTTCATTGGTGACAATGAATCAGATAGCAGGAT